>NC_135219.1:21769257-21894257 GCF_052324685.1 Brachyhypopomus gauderio
TAGAGTGAAGAACGTCCTTAATGGTCTTGCCTCTACTGTGTTCTCGTGTTTTTGCTGACCTCTACTGTAAATTACCTCTATGCACATTTTCTCTGCATCTCAATATTACATTTCCTTTGTTAATTGTGTATCCCCCTTGGCACAGAAAGTGGTCGCCATTCATTTATATTAAGCAAATTTGAGACACATATAAATGCATTTCTAATCAAATCACGTAAAGACTACGTATAGTAATGAACTTAATAAAGCTGAATTAAAGACTGCAAAAATGCAAACTGAAATGTAAAACTATGTTACCAAATGACTAATTCAATTTGCATACTCAGAATAAAATCTTCTAATTTAGTCATTACTGTAGTCTAAAACATGAATACACTGTAATAGTTACAGTCTTAAATAATATAGTGCCACACACCCATGGACAGCAAAATATAAGGACTTCATAACACAAGTCCTATACACATATAAGGACTCATAACACAAACATGAACGAAACAAGGAACAAATTTAATTTGAAGTCGATGCATTTACTTGCTTAACCATGTTTTTGGTTATACTGCCACCTAGTTCCCATTAGATAGAATAAGAACGCATGTTTTGTTTTATTTAACAAAACAATGGGTAGCTAAAATGGTATAAAATAAAAACTGCTTGTGTTTGACTTCAACCAAATACGTTATGCTAGTAGTCAGATTTAACAAATTAAAAACCGAATGAAAAAAGTAATGTATGACACTGGAGTGAAAAAAGCGAACACGAAAAGGCAATGCTGCCCTCTGCAGGTAGAATTTATTTTGTGAAGTAAAATGATCACAACGCACACACACACAAACACACACACACCGCGAGTATTTGGAAACATATCTTTTATTAGGCTTTGTGATTGTCTGTGCACCTTGCGTTTAAGCATAGTAGTGTATCTGTATATGTCGTGTGGTTTGAAAGCTGGTCAACGAGTCTTTTTCAGCAGAACGTGACAGTGGAGAAGTGGCAGGTCATGACCCCTAGTGTGTAAGTAATGTATTACATGGGTCAAACACAAGGTGCAGCCATTTTCACATCATTCAAATAGGATACATCACCAACAACACTCAAACTGATCACTTTTAAATCACTTTCCTACCATCAATAATCCCAGTCATTAAGTATGAACTCTTAACAAGGATTCTTTCATCCAGTGTGGGACTATATTAGTAATATAGTTATATATGGTTACATAGAAACCCTGTAAAAAAAAAAGAAAAAGAAAAACAATAAAACGTGGTCCATCAGGATGAGGGTAAACATAAGTAATTAAATACTGTTTTGAGGTTGGGTTTATGACTCTATGGGGACACATTCATAGAACAACCTATATGCAGAATTTCAAGCTTGGAGAAATATGCAAGATAACCGATAAACAACATCAACAAAAAAAAAAAAACACTATCAATGAAGACACTGCACAGGACTAATCTAATCTAATCTAATCTAGAATTACATGCATGTAGAATTAGCCCCAGATTTTCATATTCTCCAAGATAAAAATCTTGTGAGTTATGGGGTATACTAATTTACTCACACACACACACACGCACGCACACTTCACGCACACAAACTCACACGCACATGCACTCACACTTCTATAGCCCTGCTAACAGTGTCCTATGCATTGAGTGTATAGAGACCCTGGGTAGAGTGTAAACTTTGACTTGTGTAAACCTGAGGACTCCCATTATCAGTCTGCAGGGGCCCAGTGAGTGAAAAAGCCCTTAGCAGGTTAAGAATGGGAGCTGAACAGCATTTTTGAGTCAAGTGGAAGACATGGAGGAATCTGTTCTAGAGCAACAGCCTGCTACAACACATGGAGGAATCTGTTCTAGAGCAGCAGCCTGCTACAACACATGGAGGAATCTGTTCTAGAGCAACAGCCTGCTACAACACATGGAGGAATCTGTTCTAGAGCAGCAGCCTGCTACAACACATGGAGGAATCTGTTCTAGAGCAGCAGCCTGCTACAACACATGGAGGAATCTGTTCTAGAGCAGCAGCCTGCTACAACACACAACGGGGTGGGAATCCATTTCTACACTGTCCACTGAACATGCTGCAGCAGAGACACCTGAACTTGGTCTCGGTGAGCAACAAAAATTAAGTTGAAAAGAGTCGGGCAATTCAATCATCGTCCCATTTTTAGTGGTTTAAGAGGGTACACCAGGTCAGGGTAAGAGTAAATGCATATTCTCATTGGCACAATGCAAATAGCAAAAGAGCAACGAAAAAGAAAATAAAATCCTGGAGAAAATATCATTTAGCAGATGTGAATTACATCATGGCAACAAACAGGAAAAGCCAAAAAAAAAAACCCAGCATGCACCATATTTCCATCAATATAAAAATATGTGGTTGAATTGAGGTTTCTTCTCTTGCACGTGAGGTAAAGGAGAGCTTATAGTTCTTTACACACTACAGTTGTGATGCGTTTCCTGTGGTCTTCTCTAGAAAGCTAAAAGACAGTGTGAAGCCCACATGGGCATGGGTGACCCAGAAGGTGAATGTGTGTTTTCAGCCTCACATTGACCAAAACATTCAAACACTTTCAAGGAGTGCAGTGACGTTCTGATAAAAAATATGCATACGAATTTATTTAATTCTATGACAGCTAGCACCAGGGAAGGATTTTACCTAAGCAGTGAAATAGTACATTCATCATACTGTTTATTTTAATTGTGTTTAGGGCTTCCTATGCCATAAGAGTGTGACACAGTGAAGCATAATTATATCAGCTGTGAACTCTCCAGGGTTCAAATCATATTCGCACATTAAAATAATATATATATTTTTTTAATATATTGCAAATATACTGCTATATGTGAAACACTTGTATATAAAAAAATCTGACCTTGGGTCAAAGTTTAGTAACACAATAATCATGTAGAAAAATATGACATCTTCACTTTTTCAATCAACTACTCTAAATACCATAGCTACAACTTCTATTGTCAATTAAATGCTAAAACAATAAGAATAAGAATAAGAATCTATAAAAGAAACATCACAAGGGCGACATTACTCCATGATTTGGTAAAGCCCTTCGATGGAAGGCCAAACTGAGTAATGTTTAAGCCAGAATCAGGTAGTACACACTTGCATCTGTCAGCTAAGCCGAAGCTTAATTCTAGTAATGTTTATTGCTTAAGATGAATGATGAATAGGGCTGTGTCCTAGTGTATCAAGTGAGATGAAATCAAAGGTCATAAATTCAGAAAGCATTAGAAGTGGCCAAAGATGGTTAAAAGGAAGGCAAAGGAGAGGAAAGTGTGAGAACACCGTGGAGCTTCAGCCTTCGATAAAGGCTGCATGTTCTCACACAACCATTTCTTATGGAGACCCATATTCTTGTGTTCAGTTGAGACCACATGCATAGGGAACCATCATGTGGAATTTATGTTGCGAGACTTCTAAGAAGAAAAACAAAACAAAAACAGCAAAACAAACAAACAAGCACAGCAGATATTGATTCGACTCTCCAAAACAGTAATATATGCATCCAGAGATTTAGTCAACAGTATGCAGTAATTGGGAGTTTTAGTGCGAATTGGGACTGGAGAGATACCGTCCTTTCACGGATGCTCAGGTTCCGTCTGGCACTGTCCATATGGGACAGCCTTTCCCAATTAGCAAGCTTTATTCAATTTAGATATGCTAAAACCAATAATAATGCACTTGTCATTGGCAACTTTAAGAGCTTTGGGTGCTGCATCGGTCTCTCTGAATACGTATTTTTTCAAATGTCACCAAATATGAACCGACCCAGTAGGTCAAGGGGGCATACTGACACGGCCCAGACTAAGCCCTGCCTTTCGATCGCCAATGGACAGAATGAATGAGGAAAAACAACGGGAAACCTAGCGAGCTTAAGGATGGCTTTTACCAGGAAAACTCGGGAATGTATTCCGAACAAAGAATACGAAAACCGAGTTTAGTGTGCGCATACTCTAAGGGAAGCAACGGTAGATTTGCATGTCATTTTCAGCACGTGCAGTATGAACACACTCCTGAGAAAACGCTAGTCTCCGTGGTACTCCTGTCCTGCCTTCTAGCCCCTGTGGCTACCTCATCAATCTATAGGCCCCTGGAAGATAAGGCGGGTGAACCCGGGGCTGCCCACCAGCGGGGCCGAGCAGAAGGGGCACGTGGGCCGGAAGGCGTGTGTCCCGTGTGGCAGTGGCGTCTCGGCCCAATACCTGGCCGTCCTCTCCGAGCACACGTGGCCGCAGGGCACGAAGGCGTGTGTGGGGGCCCCGGCGTCCACGTAGAAAGCAGGCTCGCAGCCCAGCCAGAGGGGTACGTAGGGCCCGACCGATCGGCAGAGGGGGCACTCGCGCCTGCCTCCCGCCCCGCCCGCCGCCCCTTCATCCCGGTCGCGGGTGTGCTCGGGCCGCTGGCCCCAGTCGTGGCGGCCGTGGACGTGGCCGCAGGTGAGGTAGGCCCAGGGCTGACGCTCCTCCAGGCTGTGGCTGCGGGGCAGGCTGGGGAAGGCCAGCGTGCTGAGGCCCACGGGGCACTGGGGCCGCGCCGCGTTCAGCTCCAGGCGGAGGGCGTCCAGGTGGCGCAGGGTGGGGGCCTTGAGCAAGCCTTCCGCCGTGCGCCACAGCAGGGTGGCCCCGCAGAGATCCACCAGAGAGCCGTCCTGCAGGGCGCTGCTCTCCCCCTGAGCCTAGGAGAACACAGGAGAGTGCAACGGCTTCAACAACCAAAACGTCGGTACGCAGAAGATCCCTCCCCTTGTTCAACACACAGGTATTTGGCTTCCAACGCTATGAAAGCCAAAAAAAAACACAAAAACTGGCACATGTTCTTCTGAAGTTGGCCAATGGTAATTGCAGGGCGTGGATGTGTTTTCCAGCTCTAGCTGTCTCGGTGTGCTGGAGTTTGGCTCCAACCCTTGTTCAACACACCTGTTCAAGCTGATCAAGTCCTCCTCAAACCCCTGAATAACTGGATCGGGTTCCTGCAGTGTCTACATATGCAGGTAATGAACTCTGTAGGAAGACAGGCTTGCAGGAACCAGGTCGCAGACCTTGTTCTATACATTACGCACGCAACCCACCTGACATCAGCGACTTGTGCGGTCTATGTATTTCCAAACTGTTAAGTGGTTTTGCTTTGCATCATTGTCACAGTACAGTAACACTTACTGCAAAGCGGGAACGCGTCTTTAACACTTTCTTTATTTGAACTGTAGCCCAGTGTTAAGTCAGTTCCACCCACTGGATCTCGGTGGTACAGAACCAACCAACTTGCGAGAGAAAACGCGAACACATGCTTCTCGTGAGAAGTACGAAGGAGGCCAAACTGCAGCTCACACGGTCATAGCTGAACACGCCTGGAGGAGAGAGCTGACTGCCCAATTATGTGTACGTGAGCTGGCAGATGCTCAGAGTTGGCAGGAACCATTGAGGCTCAACACATGAGAAAAGCTAATCCCTCCCACCCGGAGCGCAGGGCCAGTTGTTCTTTTGGATCCCCACACATGGATGTAGCTAAGACGTTATGGCATCATTATGAATACTAGCTCCCTGCACCCGCTGCACTACTCAAGGCCCTGGGTTCAATATTACAGTATGCAGTATGCACTACGTAGTATGCAGTATGTAGTATGCAGTATGCAGGCGCTAACTCACAGCAAAACGAGTGGTAACTCCTCAGTTAAACGTTAAATAAACGGGTAGAATTTGTTAGTGGAAAGTTACAGCCAAGTGTCAATGTCTTGCTATCTGAAGGTCTTCTCATGAGCTAGTGCTATGATTAAATCATCACAGATTAACTTTACTGTTGCTTTTTAAATATTTTCATATAAGGTTTTCAGTTCACCACAGAGGAGAACTGGTAAAAGTAAACTGAGAGAGTATTGTGAACCCTCCTTACCCTCGTGAGGTTACATAGGAAAGCTTTATGCTCCTACTAATAACACAGATGTATGCTAACACATGGAGCCACATAATGCTCTTCGTGTAAACGACTGAATTCAACCTTCGATTTCTCTGTTGTTTTCAAACTTTGTTTACCTAAGTTACCATTGTTTTTCCGAAACCCCTGAATATTGAAATGCCTATTGGTATTGGTATTAGTGTCAGCATTTACCAATTGGCCACGCACAGGGCCAGATCTCGTCTCTCTCAGGGTGTAGACATCTCCACAGACAGAGATCTCTCTCCACATGCCCTGCTTGGGCTCTTCTGGGAAACCCTGGGTATGCATTACCAGCACCCCATTGGTTGTGAGCCCATCCATATGGCCATCTGGGTTCTTCCACTTGGTGGCTTTTTCCTGCAGGATGAGATTGATCAGCATGTGAAGGATTATATAAAAGGCAGGTTACCGTTTGCCCCGATTTCCCCCATATACAACCCCTACGGGTCACTTCCACTTAAACAATCTGAAGTAAAGGGGGGGAAAAAAGTGCAGAAAAGGTATTTCATCGCTGTGGGGAATACGCACCCCAAGGAAAATGTTTTTGGAGGAGTCGAAGCCAGCTGCATAAATGCGAGCGGTGTATGGAGGGCTCCGTTCACACACCACCCTACAGGCGAAGCGTGAGATGGTGCTGGGGGCAACAGAGGAGTCCTCGCCGTCTTTTGATCCACCCTGCGTATCGATCACCACAAAGTCTATGGGGCTCTCAGTGGAGCGGCCGATCTAGGGGCAACGACAGTTATGGACATATATGGAGAAGTTCAGCCCGTGTACGTTCCACACTATTGCTGAAGCACTGATCAATTTCAAACTGCAACTTAAAAAATGTAATGTTAAAATCAAAAGCTATATTAATTACACATTATATACAGTGTTAAGACTCAGGTTTTGTCTTTAATTGCTCAATGGGAACATCATTAAGAGACTTTTATCAGTGCAGTTTAAATAAATGTTAGTAGCAACCGTGTCAGTTCTTTTCATGCAGAGACAAGGTAAGCTGGCAATTGTGCGTGGAAAACTATGAGAACCATGAACAGCATGGGCAGCAGGTTGTGTTTACACTCCGACACGTGACAGATCAGCATATATTAAATATTTTGAAAGCATTAAATGTCGGTGTGCTTCATATCAACACATCATAACATTACACCTGAAAGGACAAGTCTTAATATATGAATAATTATATGAAACATTAGTATTAAAGCATAACCTATTTGAGCAAACTGGCAATGAAGCCACAATAATGAAAACATTCTAAGCCGTATCAGTTGCTGGCTGAGCACGCGAACGATTCACAGATAAACAGATGCAGTAATTCCACAGGGACCATCCCAGCACCTCACCTGGAACATATCTGTGTCATCGTCATGGCAATACTCCACCACCACCGTCTGACTCCTAGAGAGGGTGAAGGAGATACTGTGCTGACCCCTGCTGTTAACCGCCTGAAAGCGAAAGGTCAAACGCAGTGAGCACAACCGGTGTGCTAGCGCACGACTCTGCATTCTCTAAAACAAATGTATTGGGTTTTAAACTGGTATGTCACAAACTTGTTCGAAACTGCAATGAATCTACTTGTCTCTCTACTCCTATTACAGGATGTCAAGCACCTTGCTGTCGTGTGGGTTGCTGAGGATGTGAACAGTACTTGGCTTGACCCCGTTCGCTTTTGCCCTCCTGTACAGAGCAAAGCGACTCCGTTTGCGACCCTTGTCTCCACCGGGAAGGGAGCCATTGTACCTGAAGGTCAACAACAGAAACAAATATATAACATAAGGAAAACACTAAGGCACAAACAAAATCATTTATGATGTGATTTTTGGGAACAAGAGGTGTTGGGAATTTATTATAAAAGGCGTGATAATTTTCCAACTGAAGTCAAGGAGGGCCAGCGGAGTTATTTATTTACATGGCTGTACGCCACTGAAGCGGACCTACACAGAGAGGTGAAAACCAGGAAGAGAAACATAGCCAGTTTTCTTGTGTAGAACAACAAACCTTTGTGCTATGACAAATTTTGAAGGAGGCGTTACCTGGCCACACAATAAATGCCACCACCTACGTTATTAGTTAGAAACATGTCTGATCTAGTCTTAGAGTCGGGCGTTAGGCTGCGCAGCCTTACACAATAAACAAGTGGGAAAAATCCAGTACTGGCCTCATGAGGGAATGATGAAAAACAAAGATTAAGGGTTTTTGAGGTATTTTCAGCCAATCAGATGTATGTGATAACTGTAATTGGTATAGAAGACTCCAGTGTTCCATGTTCTCTGCTTCTGAGCGAGATCTGAATGCTTTGTACACAGTAACTCCGTTTGGCATCGTGTCTGTACAGCCTGCAGTTTGCCACTGCCACAGAAAGACTCTTTGTTCTTAGTGCAGCTATCAGTGCTATCAGTGACAAACAGCACAACAGGGTTGAAGCACTGAAGACTGCAGAGACGATGCCACGGTCAGCACCCCAAACGCCCCCAACAGCAATCGCAAGCCTGAGCGATGAACTACAACGCTCGTTTTCCAATCCGTCTCAGAAAGTTTTAAAGTAATAAACGCACCTAGGTCATCTAAGACCAACAGTAAAGGAAGACTCTAGGCTAAACTGTAAAAGCAGACGCCGCTTATGTTCTGCAAAACCTCGGGTGTTGCATGCTGCCCTCATGCAGGTTACCAGCGGTCTCCCCCCATAGCGTTGCGGAAGCTCCAAGTGACTTGTGGTGAGCAGTGGTGCAAAAACATCGACTGCGGTCAGACTGGTCAATGTGCCAGTTCAGCACTGCGTAGTGAGACAGCCCAAAGAGCAGCACAGCAGAACTAGTGTTAGCATGAGTGCACACGCACACGCACAGCCACGCGCAAATTAAATATTCAAATACCTTCCCTCCTGTACTTTCATGCCAAAGAGTTGGGGATGAGATGCTAAGTGAAATATAGCAGTATGCATCAATGCAAGAGGAGAATTTCTCCTAGATTAATACATGAAAGGGCAAAATAATTCAGAGGTCTACTTCACATAAAGAGAATAAAGTTCCACCCATGGTTTACGAGACAAAAATCTCTTTTGCTAAACTGAAATACTCTACAATTCAAAATACATCATGTTACACCACTGATGAAAAATATGACCTTCCTACCTGTATAAAAGTGCCACTCACTTCTGGATATACTGCATACTAAACCTCAAAGGTATTTGTTTATTTTTTTAACATCTGCTAAACTCCTTCCTGTGCATCTTGGTTTTCAGTTTCAGCTGAACTCCTATCTCTTTGATGGGTGGACGTGTGTTTCAACAGAGCCTTTATTCATTCTCAAACTAAGTCCCATTGCTCAAAATTTAAATGTCCCTTTTAATTTCTTAATGTATTCTTTTAATTTACTTAATCTATTTTTCTTTTAATTATATATTAATTATTCAGTTTATATCCATTCTATTCCTTCTTTTAATTGTCATTGAATTATTCACTGCATTTTTATCTGATTTCTTTTGATGTCTCTGCAAAGCGCATTGTAAACTGTGTGCTATATATTAATATAATCTGTTCAGAGCAATTGTTTGTTTTTTGACTTACTCATATTCCATACCCAAATCTGGCTTGAATCACTCAATTAAATGTTTTATGCATTTCTTTAGAAACTTTGACACATGCAACACATGAATTTTTGTATTACCTAGAATGTATGTATACTCTACAGTGGGGAGCTTGTGATCTCAGCTCTTCCATGCTGTTGGTTCAGTTCAGAACTAAGCTTCTTTTCATTAAAAAAGCTCTCTCTCTCAAACACAGGCCACTTTTTAAGGTACACCTTGCTAGTACTCCAGGACTTCCTTTTGCCTTTAGGACTGCCTTAACTCTTCATCGCACAGATTTAACAAGATGCCAGAAAATTCCTCAGAGATTTTGGTCCATACTGACAAAACAGCACCACAAAGTTGATGCAGGTTTGTCGGCTGCACATCCATGATGTGAACGGCCCGTTCCACCACGTCCCAAACACGCTCTATTGGACTGAGATCTGGTGACCGTGGAGGCCATTTGAGTGTGGGGAGCTCACTGTCATTTAGAAGAAACCAGTTTTGAGATTATTTGACTATTTGTTTGATTATTGTGACTGGGCATGCAATCCTGCTATAAGTAGCCATCGGAGGATGGGTACAGTGTGGTTATAAGGGGATAGACATGGTCAGCAACAATACTCAGGTAGGCTGTGGTGTTTAAATGATGCGCCAATGGTATTACGCAGCTCAAAATGTGCCAGGAAAACACGATCCCATCACAAACAACAATGCTGAACTATCGACAGAGGCAGGATGGATCAATGCTTTCATTCTGTTTATGCCAAATTCTGACCATACCATCTGAATGCTGCAGTAGCTTTGGAGACTCGTCAGACCAGGCAACATTTGTCCAATCTTCTACTGTCCAATTTTGGTGAGCCCATGCGAGCTGTAGCCTTGGTTACATGTTTTTTCTTCTGCTGTGGTAGTCCATCTGCTTCAAGGTTCAATGTGTTGTACATTCAGACATGCTCTTCTGCATTCCTTGGTTGTAATGAGTGATTATTTCACTTACTATTGCCTTTCCATCAGCTCAAACCAGTCTGGCTATTCTCTTCTGACCTCTAGCATCAACAAGGCATCTGCACCCAGAGCACTACCACTCACTGGATATTTTCACAGAATTCCCTGTAAACCCTAGAGATTGTTGTATGTGAAAATCCCAGTAGATCAGCACTTTCTGAAATACTCAGACCAGCCTGTCCGGAAATAACAACCACACCACATCCAAACACCTTTCATTCACCATTCTGATGCCCAGCTTGAACATCAGCAGGTTGACCATGTTTTCATGCCTAATGCTGATTCAATATTTATACTAACGAGCAGTTGAATAAGTGTACCTAATAAAGTGGTTGGTGAGGAGTGTATTATATATATATATAACCTATAGAGTGTAACAATTTTGCAATTGAGAAGCAAGCTAAGAAATCCATTAAAACAGAAAAAAACAAAAGGAGAAATCTAGAATAAATTGACAAAACAGGAAAGAACACTTAAGAACAGAATAATACTGAAAACCAAAACAGGTTAAAATTACTTGCTGATAATTTGTAATACTTTATGAGACCAGATTTCACCGGACCATTCAATTGCTTAAATATCTGTTTCCCCTGGTAACTCCACTCGCAAGACAACAGGAAATGCATGTGACACGACAACTAAAAGTACACAAGCTTCCTTTCCCACTGCGCCATTCTGACGGGGGGGGGGAAACAGATTAGCAGCTCATCTGGAAAGACTCCGCAGGAACTCCAATAGTGATCAACACTTCTGGTACAATCTCAAACCAGAAGTTGTTATTTAATAGAAATAACGTTCGGAACCCTTTAGCAAAAGCCCCACATGCGAAAGCTGTAGTTATAATTAAACTTTAAACCGTACTAATTAATTTCCCTGTTGTCTACAGTATCATATTGCCTCACTTCATCCTGTCACAGACCTGTCAAACCTCATTTCATCTGCACCTCGCCCAATGGCGCATGTTAACCAGTGGGACCCATAGACTGGGACCCACAGACTGGGACCCACAGACTGGGACCCATAGACTGGGGCCCACAGACTGGGGCCCACAGACTGGGACCCACAGACTGGGACCCACAGACTGGGGCCCACAGACTGGGGCCCACAGACTGGGGCCCACAGACTGGGACCCACAGACTGGGGCCCACAGACTGGGGCCCACAGACTGGGACCAAAAAAACAGGGCATGCAGGGAAAAGGTGGGGCGGTCAAGTTAGGAGAACTCAGGTAAACACCTTAATAAGTGAACAACCACAGCAGTTTTGTCTTTGTTCTGCGAGAGGAACACTTAGTTAGCCAAAAGTGGGTATTTTAAACGTTATTTTTCTGGAACCCCCCCCCTCAAAAAAAAAAAATTTTTTGCTCACAAACCAGGGTTACTGCTAGCTAGCGAGTTTAAAACGGAATGATAAATCTCAGCGCCCCTATTCCGTTACAAGTTATTTCGCACACCCAGGCTATTTTTTTAAGTTGGGAAAATGTGTGATTTACTGTTAGTTTCATAAAATTATGTTCTGTAATGTTTATGTTAAGTGTTAAAAATCCCCAAGTGCCGCTCGCCCCGCTACAGTTGTTCAGAACTGAAGCTAGCCGCCTCACACGGAGAACCTCACTAATCACCTCACAGGCTGCTCACGCGCGCAGCTCACGCGAGCCCCGCGTGCGCGCCGAAACCACTCACCCGAGTATCACCAGTTCGCCGTACTTCACCGGATCTTTTGAGCGGGCGTGTTCGTCGTGGTTCGGCGACAACATGGGACTGGACGGCGTCGCTCCCCCAACGCTCGCCTCGGTACGGACGACCAGACGCAGCCCTCTCACAACCAGGAACAAGTAACAATGGGTCTGCCGAGAGCTGGTGCGACGTGCGGCCGTTTCAACAAAAAGATATGCGCCAGATATACTAGGATGATGTTTTTTTTTGTTTGTTAGTTTTTTTTAAGTAACGTTAACTACATCTCTATTCGATTAATTGTTCGTGAAGATCAGTTCAGAACGAATATTCGGACCCAGTCTGTGTCGCTAGTAGGTGCTGAAAAAACAGCTCGCGGCAGAGTGGACTGTACCATTCTTGTTAGAGGTGTGTTAGTGGACTTCTCACGGCATCTAAACATATTTTTTTCTTAAGTCATGGTTAGTAATGGCATGAAACATTTAGATTAAATTATTTAACCGTGATATAACAAAAGATAAAGTTCTGTATTTTTTATTTTTTTGCTTTTAAATATTTCTCAGGATACGGTCTCCCTCACAATTAGACTGTTCTGAGTGCGAAGCTTTCCTTTAACCATTACGTCAGTCTATAGTAAGCTAAATAGTAGGTTATATGATAAATTGATGCTTAAACACGAATACATTTCATTTCATTAGATGGAGTAAATCTTTGCTCGTGCAGCCGTAATGCAAAGCAACATTTTAATGCGACCTGAGCTTCTTATTTCAGTGGTGACTGCATGGCTGAGTAGAAATCGAGGAGGCGTTCAGGTTCATTCATAGAATCGTAAAACAGTCGTCCTGGGTACATACTGAATTAAATCTTTCATCATTTTCAGAAGTCGCAAGCTCATCTAGGAGCTAATCTGTCTACACTAATAATCGGATCAGATCTCATATTAGGATTACCCATCACAGAAAAACTTGAACAGAGAAGGATGTCCACCGGGAGGCGCCCGCACTGATCAGGGTTTTAAAGCTTAAACGTCCACGCTGGACACGTTGACGATCACCGTGAACACGATGGTAGAGTTAGATTGCTAATAATTATCTGAACATGTCCACACTTAATGAACTATTAGAATGATATGAAGTCATGTAATCACATCAGATTACTATGAGTAAACAGCCACAAATTGGAAAGGAAACTTTTTTCTTTAAATTGTCAACAAGCATGTGATTATTACTTGTTAATTATACTATCTGTTGATGACCAACATTTAAGATAGAAATATTTGTATTATTTATACATACAAAACATCCCCAGAGGTCTGTTAAAAGGAAGGGTACACACCCCTTACATTGTTCAGATAGATTGTTATTGGGTGTTATTGCTAAAATTCCTTTCACACCTGTATGTTTTGTGTTATTGTGGATCAGAAACAAATTTAGTTAATCTCACTAGGAGGATGAAAGAGAAGCATGATTTTTAAACCAATTTTGCACCTCTGTAGTCCCAAGCAGTAGTCCTCAATCCTGCATGTCTGACGTTTCGGTGGTGTCCAGTCTCCTGTTTCAAGCATTAATGCCAGGAAGGATAAATGCTGACACCACAGACAGGTACTTTTACAGAGGCCTTGACCCCAGCAGCCAGACAGCGTTTGTTTGCCATCCCCCCTTTTTATTAGGAGGGACATGGCATGGGTTTTCACACTGTGTTATCTTGTCATATGTTTGAAGATTTGAGAAGGACAATGGAAGAAAAGAAAGTATCAGAAGAAGCCTCTGAAGCACTAACACACACACACACACACACACACACACACACACACACACACACACACACACACACACACGCAAACTGCAGTGATCAGGCTAATGAGCCTCAGTAAAATCATTGTGAATTTCTGCATAAATTAACCTGTTACTGTTATCAGGCTAATGTGTAGCAAAACACCATATACTAAGTACTGTACAATACTATGAAGTGTACTATGAAACAATAAAAAAGATAATTTCCTAGTCAACACATTCTTTTCAGGGTTATTATATTGAGCTTTGAGCACATGACAGACAGCACCTTCACAAAGCAAACCCTACTGTGATACAGGGTGGAATCTGAAACCGCAGTCTTCTAAGTCATCAGCCCTGGTTGGAGAACAACTGTAGTTCAGCCCAAACCCTTTCTAGCTCAACAAACAATGCGGTTGGAAGAGGCTGCCCAAAACCACTAGGAGTACCTGTTGAAAAGCTCAGATTCAGTTCTTTGGCATCAGTGGTTGTTGTGGGAAGGTTTTTTGTACATTACTAGAAATGCTGATATATTAGAGAAACCACTTTTTTTGTGTGAAATGTGAAGAATCTTATGCATGATTATATGCATATGAACAGGCATTTGCAAACCTTGATGCAAAAGTTTTTAGGCAAAATCCTATAATACCTAGTTTAGCTATTGAAATAAGTATTTGTTCTTAGTCCACACAAATTCTGTACATGGGATCCATGGTATAAAGAATCAGAACATTAATACTTTAATTAATACTTGTGCTTTTGTAATTATGTTAGTGGATTATACTTTTGGCCTTTAGCCAATGAGGGTGCAAAACAATGTTCCCATCTGTCATAACTTCTGACCATGTGTTATACTGGAAGCACACACACAATTTCCTGTCATACTGTATAATACTGCTGATCGTCGTTTCAGTTAAAAGAAACAGTTCATATCACTTCCTGTGTCTTTTCAGTGTCAGATGTTGTACTTCCTGCACAAACATAACCCTTCCACACAAACAGGAACACTAAACTGTCACCAGACCCGAAGGCCTTTTAATTGTTTGCATATGTACAAGGGAAAAGGAAAAGCTTTATGTAGTAGTTGTCTGCGTTTCTAACTTGATGTAGCCTTTTCAGCAGGCAGAACAACCACAAGGAGCAAACAGAATGCTGGCTGCTCTGTGCTATTGTTTGAGTTTGCCATTGTTTTTTTTTCTTTCAGAAACTCCCTGTGTAGTTTTCTAATATGCTTGATTTAAGATTAGAGCATAATTTACCGTGTTATAGGTTTACCGATTTGTTTCAATTACATGTATTTTCTATAAGTGATGTCATCATTATATGCACTCTGTGACTGATATTTTAGTTGAAAATTAAATACATTTCTGAAAAGTTCAATATTAAAGCTAAGAGGAAGTATATTTCTAGATTTTATCACTGGATCGCCAATGAGATCAATCAGTGAATCTCTAGATTCTAGATACTAGAATCCAGTAGAATTAAATCTGTTTGAAAATCCATTTTTACAGTCTTTTTAGTACAGGCAAGCACAGTTAGTCGCTCCTGCAAGTGTTGTGTGGAAGGCTCAGATGAGACTGAATTTGATGAGGCTGTACTTTGGTGTACTTAACTACTTTAGCCCTGTGTCTGGCAGCCATGAATCACTCTTAGCGCTGCAGATAAAACTGAGATATGCGTGTACACCAAAGTCAAAGCTGTTATGCTAATCTGTGCAGTGTTTCCTCAGCTGATCATGCCTGTACACTTGTGCAGACATGTAGTACAAGTAACTTCTGTAATCCCGGCTAATCCTTTGAAGACTTTGAGGGGAAGATTAATACAAATAAATGTTCGAGCTACACCCTGCTCTAAAACAATAGCCCTGAACAGAAGGAGCCACTGTGAATTACACTGATCTGCAGAGTGCGGAGACAACCAAGGAAGCACAGGATTAGATCTCCATTTGTCTTCAATTAACTCTGCTCCCATCCCACAAACAGCCCCATTTCATCTCAAACATTGGCAATGTGATGCATGGGGTGAGAAGCAGTTTCGCAAATATATGTACATATGACATTGGAAGTAATGGCGGCTTATTTGATCTGCTTTGGAATTGATTAACCCAACAAAAGCTGAATGTCCTTCACATGGACTATAATCTGGTTAGCACCGCTCTTTCAACAAAGTAACAGGTCAAACTCCATAGCAGCTTTCTCTAAACAAATATGTTTTGCGATTACCAAATATGGGTTGATATTCCCTTATTACAGAACTTGAATGGTAGCCTGTGATATGACAGCATAATCAAAATAATTATAATCAAACAAGACTCCAGAGCTGGTAATCGTCATATGTCATATTATCATTGTCTTTTAATGATCAAAAACTTTATTTTTGCTCTTTGAACAGTCATGATGAACAGTCGCTCCAACAGTTTCTGCATTTAAAGGATGATGTCTTTCTTTTTGTTTCTAGAGCTGGTTTGTTTTGTTTCTAGGAGCAATAATACCATTTCGTAACATTTTTGCCAGATGGCCAATATCTGGATTCAGAACTAAAAGCAATTAATGTGTTTAGTATAATCATTGTAACCCCATATTGCTTGCATAACGGATGAAGGATTTTTCTCTGAAACATACTGTTTCTCTGGAAACCTTGTGTACTTCACTACAACTTTGCATGTAACTACATCTTTTTGGTACACTGGATTTACTCACCTGGAAACTCCTAAAATAAATTCATATTCAAATCTGAGAGCATTATAGAAGCATTACACAAATAAACTGTGTGCAGAAAAGTAATGCAATGTAATACTGAACACTGTTTCAGAGATTTAATTACACCATTCAAGAGCTCTAACTTCGTAACATGATATATACATTGTTGTCCACAATAAAAAATGTAAAAATTAAGTTTTCCTTAATAGATTTTCTTGAATCTTCATATAATTGATTAAACATTAACTCAAATCACATAAACTGTGATCTAATGAATGTCGAGACATTAAAAACAGGTCAACTGGTTAACAGCTAAGCTGGTGTATTGTCTCATTTATGAGATTGTATATCATAAACAATCTGTTACAGTTAAACAGATTTAATAAAAAGATTTTGCATTGTATAAGAAAAGCACTTGAATCCTTCAATACTTTACTCATACTGCAAACAATTCACACCGAGTCATATGTATGGTGAACCAAAATGGGCTAAGTCCAAACTAATATCTGCACCCTACACCCCAAAGATCCCTTTTTTCATTAGATACTCTCATAAAAATAAATAAAGTAAAACCATTATGGCTTATAATAAGGAATAACACTTATAAATCCGCATCTCAGAAAGCTGCAATTTGATTGTTGAACTGGATATACTTTTATTTCTTTAGTATAATTTGGTCAAAAGAATAAAACAATTCAATCAATGTTAATTTATTACAACAAAAACAGACTTGTCTGACTGCATTACATGACCGTGCAGCTCATAGGTGCTGTGTTTGCAGACCTGGATCCAGAGCACCATGAAAGAGCCAGGGAACCAAGGACAGAAGGATTAGTAAACACTTGTTGGGGTCCAAAGTCAGTTCAGAAATGCTTAAGTGTTCACCTAAATGTTCTTTGTCCTCATTCCCCCAACTGACACCATTATTGATAACTGCCCTGCAGTTACGTCTGCACAGCAGTCCGTCACACTGGCTCATTTCTGAAGCACCTGTGGTATGTGGCACCCAAGAAAGGGCCAAACAGTGCTAACTAACACTTAACTACAGTGGAATCTCCCCACATAAAAAAGCCAGTGTCGCCAACAAAAGGTAGGGGGTGAGATGTTACGTTACAGCTTATCCACAGAACATGGTGAACACGGACACGGTTATCAGAATTTGACATGCCATTGTCTTCTTGTTTGTACCTCTATGCATTTAGAGACTTTATTCTTTATATTTTGGCATTCTTGGTACAAGATGGCAGCTGAATAGAGGTTAAGAGATATGTTGCCATTTCTGGCACACAAAAGTAGATAACATCTGGGGGGAGAGGCCTTGGAGTGTGAGTGAGTGAGTGTGCAAGAGAGAAAACAGACAAAAGGGGAGGGTGGCACTTCCAACTCATTCAAGTGCAAAATCTGGTTTCCATGGATGTGAATTAAGGAAAGAAAAAAAACTTGATAACAATGGTGCCTTGGTTGAAAGGAAAGATAAGTGATCAGCCCAAAGTTTCCTAATGATTAAAAAAATAAAATCTTAAGATGGAAACAAATCTACATCAACTCGTCTCCAAAACAATACTTTATGTAATATTGTGAGACAGTAATTATCTTTTCAATGTAACAGAATTATAGTGCCAAAGCAAACTTAAGTCAGGCACAAAAAAAAACAAACAAACAAACAAAAAAAAAAACCTGACACAGTCTCAAAGAAAACTGTTACAGGAGGTCATCAAAATGAACAGAAACAGGATTACAATCAAACTTCTCTTTGCTGACAGAGAAGCTGTGTTATTCGTTAAATGCTTGGATTTTCCAATTTTTCACTCCGTTTTTCTTGCATTTACCAGTCCAACGATGCAGTGCACTAAGATTTGTAATTTGAAGTGAGCCAGGTCAGCCCCTCATAAAGTCCATCACCTGTCGTCGCGCAGGAGGGCTGAACGTACCAATTTCTATCTCGGATGCGAGTTAACCCGAGCTTCTCTTGTATCTCGTGTGGTTTCATTGCATCAGGCAGGTCTTGCTTGTTGGCAAAAATCAAGATAATTGCATCCCTCATTTCACGGTCATTGATGATGCGGTGCAGCTCCTGTCGCGCCTCGTCTATGCGGTCTCTGTCAGCACAGTCCACCACGAAGATGAGCCCCTGGGTGCCGGTGTAGTAGTGCCGCCAAAGGGGTCTGATCTTATCCTGCCCTCCAACGTCCCACACGTTAAACTTAACATTCTTGTAGGTGACCGTTTCAACGTTAAAACCAACAGTGGGAATAGTGGTGACAGATTGTCCCAGTTTCAGTTTGTATAGGATGGTTGTCTTTCCAGCTGCATCAAGTCCAAGCATCAATATTCTCATCTCCTTGTTCCCAAAGATCTTTGAAAGCATTTTCCCCATCTTGTTGGTTGTGCATATATTATGTTTATTATGGAGGGAATAACAGTATGTGCTTTTTGGGTGTTATACCTTTGGCTCAATTATGTGCTACTTTAATACTTAAGCTTTTGTATGCAACACATCAACACCTTGACATCTAAAATACCAAAATATTGCCAAGATATTTTTTAAATAGTGAGTGAAAAGTATCACACTAATACGATTCAAGGCGGGAATTTTGCACTACCAACTGAAACAAGTTATTTTTTGACATGCCGTAGACACACAAGCGAAACGGACACTAACCAATTCAAAACGTGCAGCGGGGAGGGTGTGGAGATCAGCCGCCTCGAACCTGTCGCGGTGTCCAGGCGGCTCATTAACAAAAGGGCAATGCCTTGCGTTTATTTTCTAACAACTTCCGAAGGGCAGATCCTTAAAATCCACTTTCAGAAACTACGAATATTTTGCCGTCTTCGCTTTAAAAATTGATCGTAGACGTGCCGCAGACTTCAGGTTAAAACAGCCGCGCTGAAACAGGCCCTCTCGACAGCCCGCAATAGTTCAGACTTCCTTCTTGTGCGCCGGCTGCCCCCCCGCCTATCCTGTCGGGCACAATCGAGCAGCGGGATTCACTTTACGGCTTCATGGTTACATTTATATTCTAAATGGCATACCAGACAAACGGGGTTGAGCTACACAACTGACCGAGAAAACTTAAAAGGTCATTGATTCATCCGAGTTTCCGTTCTCCCTCTCTCCTCTCCCTGAAACACAAGAGCGGTTGAGAAAAGGGAGGAGTATCAGACAGAACACAACTTTAATCGGCCACTCTCGCGTCTAGTTTCCTCATACACATAAACCGCACAAGAACTAACCAAACAATACTGTAATGCGCTATTTTTTTTAAGCTGGCAAAAAAATAATAATCTGTAATTACCTTCAAATGCGGCGAAGCCCGCTTTCCAAATATATTAGCTATCCTCTTGTGTGCCCCTCCGGTCGTTCGCTCAGTTACCGGAAAAGGTGCGGACCTGCTTCACCCGCCACTTCCTCTGAACCGCTCGCGCACTACGCCATTTAGCGCTCGCGCGCTGACAGGCTCGAACGCGAGTCTGTCTAGAATTGAATGAAATGGACGCCATTTAGTTTCGGGCAACTTAAAAACGTTTTTTTTTCCGTTGGTTGAAAATGTGTGGATATGGTAGTTCGATCAATACATGTGTTATATAAATCGATTATATGCAGATAAAATTGGATACCTTAACAAGCGATATTTATCAGGGATTTGTTCCGTAGATAGCGGCTAGCTTGTTCGGTGGCGTCATTTTACGTGTGAGGAGGCGGGTCTTGGTGACGTGAAAGCGATTTTAAATAATGCGTTAAAAGTTAATGCATCAAAATTTGAGGTCTTATAGCTTGAAGATCTTTAAACTTGGTCTAATATGATGATTACTATCTTGTAAAATCACTTGTCCTGTGCTTATTGGACCCACTTTGACTGTTACTAGAAGAGTGTTCGTTTTTACAGTTGAAGTTGCAAAAAAGTAACGTAGACATGTGCGTGTAGACTATTGACTGGTGTATACATTTTGATAACCTTACCTCCAATAGATCTGGCGAATAAATTGCGGAAAATAAACTATATTTCTTGTTTGATGGCTTCGTTCGTTGTATTTAAGGAAACGTTGCAATTGTAAAGTGCACGACTTGTAGTTTATTACAAAAATTGGACGTTTCCATTTCAACTCCATACATTTTAGCCCACTTAACACGGAACAGAAATGTCAGAATAACAACTCTAATAAAGTCTAGACCAATAGAGGAGTAACCTTGAGTCATTTTTATTTTGTAACTGATGCCTATATACATGTACAGATATCACTGGACGTACTGCAGTAACCTTCCATTTACTAGGTAGACATTCGTGTAAAGCAATACTAATAGCTTGATACCTGGGCTACACAAGAGAACCTAATTGTACACGGATGCCAACATAAGGTACTACAGCCTAAACAAAATAAAATACGAAACATATCTCACGAAAGATACGCCAATCCAATTCAACATTATTACTATTGAACAGACGAGTCCAAACGAGCCCCACACATTCACACCTTTTATCAGCTGCGCACACGTAGTGCGCAGGCGCAGAAGACACTTGCCCTTCTTTAGCCGTCGACGGTGTGGCGAGGGTAGAATGAGAATCGGGTAACGCGACCACATGTTGTTGAACAAATAACTTTAAAGAAGCTGAGACAAAAATATATATTCATCCACACTCAATTTCATGGAACATTCTAGTAAGTATTTAAGCGTGGGCTTAAAGTTTACTTTCGTGATTAGACGGGTTTCTATGCTATTGTTTGCGCTGCAGCGACGTGGAAAGATGGTGTCTGTTAGCCAGCGCTGCTAGCGTGTGGTGTCGGGTGAAGGCGGACTAGGCCCCAACCACACCAAGGTTGTTGGCCCGCTACAGTTAGCCGTAACTGGCTTCGGCCAAAGTCCAGCGCCTAGCTAGCCACCTAGCTACAAACGTAAAAATGACTTGAGAAAATATATATTTTAAAGAATATTTATTTTTATATTCTATATCGCTTGCTAATTTAAATTTTCTCAAAAAGGCAGGCAAAAACCCGCTGTTTTTGTAGGGTAGAGTAAGATATCTGACGTTAAATAATAGCTGCATTTCCATCGTGTGTGAGGTGTTATTTAATTATTTAATTCGACAGCTAGCTTTGCCATAAATAGTGTTAAGTTGGTTGGATGGTTATTTTTTGCTGGTAGAGCGTTAGCTGGACTCCGTACGGAGCCGCCGGGTGTTCGTTTGCTACGTCGACCGTCCTTCGAAACTTCCAGAATACGTGTCTCGCGACGCTCGTTAGCGGATTAGCACGTGCGCGCGCGACGCTAGCCTGCTAGCAATGGCTGACATTTCAGATTTAACGTTGGTGACAAATTGGCTTGTGGCGCAAGCTGAGTTTTTCTTGAGTGTATTTGTAAATGTTTAAGGTTCATTTTCTCTTGGAATCATGAAAGTAAAAATCGTTTTCCACACTGTTCATCTTTTTTTGGTTCTTTTAAAAACAATGTAGAAATAATGACCACGACGGCTACTCTAACAATTCAATTACAATGTTTGTCACTTTTGTAGACGTGAGTCTCCCTGACGAGCCCATGACGGGGATGGTTGATACAAGTGCCCCTGATAATGGGGACTCTGCTGCTCTGGAAGGTGCGGGAGATGCCCTCAACCTTCCCAACTTGATCCACAGTGCTCAGTGGCCAATGGACCAAGTAGCCGACCCCGTTGTTGCTCTTGCAAACCAGCAGACCACAGGACAAGACCAGATGCAACATGCAACCGCTATGGAGCAGTGCCATCTGTTCTCAGTGGATGGGAAGGAGCATTCACAGTCTGCTGATGGTGACCCGAAGCAAGAATCTGGTCCTTTTGAACAGAGCAGCATGGAGCAACCCGATGACACTGCACATGTTGAAAACCAGTCTGAAACAAATGGACAGGCTGCGGAGGTTTTTCCTAGCGAACCAGAGGCGACCTCAGAAAAGCAGGCAGAGTCAGGAAATTCAGACAGCCCTGCGAACATGGAACTTGAGGATGCATCAAAAGAGGGATGTGAAGATGGACCAGGTGATGCATCACTCCAGAAACCATCTCTTCCCTCTGATTTTGAGAGACTTTATAAGGTAGTTGAAGATAACCCTGAAGATTTTAATGGCTGGGTCTACCTTCTGCAGTATGTGGAACAAGAGGTAAGTTTCACATGGCTCATTGATAGATATATATACGCATGTGTGTGTGTGTGTGTGTGTGTGTGTAATGTCCATGTAAAGTTTTCATAAGCAGTTTTCATTTATTCCAGAACCACCTCTTGGCATCAAGAAAGGCATTTGATGCGTTTTTTCTTCACTATCCCTACTGTTATGGGTACTGGAAGAAATATGCAGACATTGAGAAAAAACATGGCTGTATACAGGTAGCAGATGAGGTATGGCCCGTTTTTATCTGAACATTCAACAAATGTACATGATTTTCATATTTGCATAATTAAAAGTACTAGTCTCACCAGTACGTTTCTTGTCCTCTCAGGTGTACCGTAGGGGTCTGCAGGCCATTCCTCTTAGTGTTGACCTGTGGCTCCACTATATAACCTTCCTAAGAGAGAACCAAGACACCAGTGATGGGGAGGCCGAGAACCGCGTACGAGCGTGAGTATTTCCTCGTGATTTTTTTTCTTTCCTCATTACAAAATGGTTGGATAGATGTATAATTTTCTTTTTCTCTCTAAATCGCTTTTTAGTGCCTACGAGCATGCAGTGCTTGCGGCGGGCACCGACTTCCGTTCTGACCGTTTGTGGGAAGCTTATATTAACTGGGAGATGGAGCAAGAGAAGCTGGCCAATGTTACAGCGATTTATGACCGCATCCTGGGTATTCCTACTCAGCTGTACTCTCAACATTTCCAAAGGTTTGTGCATTGGGGTGGGCGTATGCAAACAAATCAACCCAAAATATGGATCATCTTCTGTTGTTCTTTAAGATTTGTTGGTGACTTGCATTGCTATTGAAATCTATTGGTGTTTTAGGTTCTTCCTAACTGGCACATTACTTGGGGTGAAGAAACAATTTTCATTTCTGTTCAAGTGAACCCTTTGCAGAACAAGCCATCAACTTTGTGGGTTTAAAATGTAATGCTTACCAACATGTACTTTTGTGTTTGTTGTTTTCAGGTTCAAAGAACACATCCAGAACAATAATCCCAAGCACTTCCTGTCTGAAGAGGAGTTTGTTCAGCTGCGACTGGAGCTTGCTGCCGCCAATAAGCCAAGTGCAGAGGAAGGAGAAGAAGAAGCCCCGAGTGAGGAACTTCCACCAGGCACTGAAGACCTTCCTGACCCTGCAAAGGTAAGAATCCAGGCTTTTGCTCTGCTAGGGTCAAAAAACATGCCACAGATAGGGAGGATCCTACCTGATCCTGGAAAGAAGAGAAACTGTACCGGTTTGAAGAGGTGTCTTTCCGTTAGCAGCCAATGAATACCTGAGGATCCAACTTGGCATCCAATCAGGGACTCGAGATAAAAGTGGGACGGGACCGTGACGGAATGACACGTCCCTCAACCCCCCTTCCCCCAGCAGCACGGCTTGGGCCACAGCTGATGTGCAGGGTGTGCATACCGTACTTATCCCAGCGCAAGATTCTTCTTGTTTCTCTCGAGCTCATGGTGATGTAAACCCTTGGTAGCTGGACATGCTGTTTGCACATCACTCTATGTTGAGTGGAGTTACAAACGAGAGTGCTCATGTAGCTCGTTTATCCTCTAGAGAGTCACGGAGATTGAGAACATGCGGCATCGGGTGATCGAGACGCGCCAGGAGATATTTAACCACAATGAACATGAAGTCAGCAAGCGGTGGGCCTTTGAAGAAGGGGTGAGTGTTACTTCACGTAACCTTGTGGTTCGGAAAAAACATCGTAAACCTAACTGGAGAGTCGTAGTTTAAACGGAGCTGATAATGTAAGGTGTTGAACACTGAATACGAGGTTTGTTGAGGTTGTACTCCGACCTTAATCACGTTGCCCCTTGTATGTTGTCCAACACAGATCAAGCGTCCGTACTTCCACGTCAAAGCCCTGGAGAAGACGCAGCTGAGCAACTGGAGGGAATACCTGGACTTCGAGCTAGAGAACGGGACCCCGGAGCGTGTCGTGGTTCTGTTCGAGCGCTGCCTGATTGCCTGCGCCCTTTACGAGGAGTTCTGGACAAAGGTAAATGGGGCTCCCATGGCAGAGACTTTCCTTCCTCCTTCCCCAATCAACGATTTCACTTCCTCAGTAAAAACTTCCTGCACTCTTTGCGTGTAACGTTGATATTTGGCTGTATCTGTTGCATTAGGGGATGGCCAGCTTGCCACACAAGATTTGACTCCAGCATATGCCAACTTCGTTGCATCTCTCCGTCTCCCACTACCTTACAGAAACTTATCTTATTGGTTCCATAAAGGTGCTGACGGGTTTAAAACAGAAATTCTCAAAACGATCTTGTCACTGTTCACTGTTGTGGGGATCTAAATGAAAGTGTAATTTTTGTGTTTCTCCCCCCCTTTCCTTCTTTTATTCCCTCTCTCTGTATCTCCCCCCCTCCTTTTCTTTCCTTTCTTTGCTTCTTTAAGTACGCCAAGTATTTGGAGAGCTACAGCACAGAGGGAGTGAGACACGTGTTCAAGAAAGCATGCACCATCCATCTCCCCAAGAAGCCCACCATTCATGTTCTCTGGGCCGCCTTTGAGGAGCAGCAAGGCACGTTTTCCTTTCACTGCAATCTCCCCTATTGTTGGAAATTCATAACCGTCACAATATTGTGATCTCGCAGCATTTTTATTCCAAGCTAAGGTCTTTGCTTTGTTTCAACAGGGAACATAGAGGAGGCTCGAGGCATTCTCAAAGGCCTAGAAGAAGCCGTGCCTGGACTGGCCATGGTGAGACTGCGGCGTGTGAGCCTCGAGCGTCGTCATGGGAACTTGGATGAAGCTGAAGCCCTGCTGCAGGATGCCATCAAGAATGGGAAGAACGCAAGTGAATCGTCGTTCTACTCGGTGAAACTGGCCCGTCAGCTCCTGAAAGTGCAGCGGAGCATCGGGAAAGCTAGGAAAGTGCTCCTGGAAGCCATCGAGAAAGATGAGGTATGGACGATCCTCACAAATCTGACCGTTTCCTCCTTCGTTTTTAATGACCTAAATATAATGAATCATGGATCGGTTAATGGGGATGGGAAGGTTCTGTTGGCCTGAAGGAGTTTTTTTATGGCCCCACCCCTCACATCTGTAGTTCCCCTTCAGAGCAGGAGATGACTGTGTGTTGAGCCTCTTGTCGTGTGTGTTTCCAGACCTGTCCCAAGCTGTACCTGAACCTGTTGGAGCTGGAGTACAGTGGGGACGTGCAGCAGAACGAGGCCGAGATCCTGGCCTGCTTCGACCGGGCGCTCAACAGCCCGATGCCTCTGGAGTCCCGCGTCACTTTCTCTCAGCGCAAAGTGGAGTTTCTTGAGGACTTTGGCAGCGACATTAATGTGTGAGTTTAGGCTTAAACATTGGTCTGTACTAACTGATCGTGTTTCTTTACCCTCTAAAAGTAATCTCTTTCTCCAGGCAACACTTCCATTACCATGCTGATTAATGGTCGTTTCAGGAGGTTGTTTTGGGGCTTTTTTGTGGTGGTGCTTTTCTACTGCAGGACTGTGGACCTGGATCGAAATTGAATGTGGCTCTTGTGTAACTCATTGTTAAATGTTGAAATTGAATGAATTGATGAATGTCTTGATGATGATGATGAATGTGATGTGGTTAAAGGGTGTATCTTGGAAGGATACACAACTTGACATGCAGGTTTGGTAATAGTTGAGATTGACCCATTGCAGGTTCTTTTGGCATTTTGGTACTAGGTCAGTACCAGGGCCAACCAAATAATGTTTGGAGCTTGATTTTTAGGATTATGGACCACCTGAAATGCGGTCCTCCCTGGTTCGGATTTGGTAATGGAAAGGCTATTACTGTTTTGATACTAATGTACACACAAAAAATTAAAAGCTCTTATTTGTTCCTCTCAGGCTTGTAACAGCATATGAACAACATCAAAAGCTTTTGAAAGAACAAGAGGCAACAAAGAGAAAAGCAGAAAATGGGTAAGTCACCACTGTCAGCATCACTTAGTACTTGGGCTAAATGACCTAGCATTAATATTGAGGTTTGAAATACTGAAACAAACACCAAACATGTAAAATCTTTTGGCAGGTCTCAGGAGCCAGACTTGAAGCGGCAGCGTATGGACGATGGCTCTGTGGCATCGGCCCACATGATGCCCGACATGCAGGCCAACCATGGCGCCTACAACTATAACAACTGGTATCAGGTCAGTGTTTACATACAAAGGTTGTTTTGTTTCCTTCGCAGTGAAGTGGCTGAGGGCGGTTGCTAGGTTGGGATCAGATTTCAACCTTTTGTCTTGTGAATTTATGCATTGTATTGCAGGCTTTAACCCGAGACACGTTTCTCTACAGCATCCAATAATGTACTAAACATTTTTTTGCGTTTTTGCTGTAACTAAATGTTACTGTATCTCTGCTCAAACAGCCACCTGTATTACCTCCAAGGCCCCTTTGACTGAAAGGCTTTCACGTTGTAAACGTATTTGTTTTTAATTATTTTACATCTGCATCTTCACAGCAATACAACTCGTGGGGAAGTCAAAACTCTTGGGGTCAGTATGGTCAGTACGGTCAGTATAACCAGTACTACCCTCCCCCTCCCACCTGATGTCCTACAGTCCAGCTGAGCTCCACAAAGATGTCCTTTTTACCTGTTCTTACTGCTTCTCATTGATGTTCATTTATTCCAAATTACTTTGTGTTTTTGAGCATGTGTGTTTGGGAGGGAAAATTTACTTCCCCTCTGTAAAACGGTGCAGATGAGGTTTAATTTTAGCTTAATTTAGTGTGGTCCCGTTGGAACATTATTTGAAAGATTCAAATTTGTATGAAAGGATGTGAAAACTTCTGTAACATTGTATCTGCTCTTTCAATGTGGAATCATCTTGTTTTCAGAGCCAAAAGTGAAATGAAGGCTTTTTATTTTGACTTAATTTCATAATAAAGAGATTGGTATCATTGAACATTGTCATTGCTCTTCATGCACTCATTCATAAAGGTCTGAATACCATTACTACTTTAAGATTGCAATTTTTTAGATTTAGAACAATTAGATTGAAATGAGTAGGTTATTTCCGAGCATACTGCATTTCTCTAACAATTTATTCAGACTGTATGGCCAAAATTATGTAGACATGCCACCTAATTGACCATTTTAGCCACACCTATTGCCAACAGGTAAATAAAGTAGCACCTAGCCATGCAATCCCCAATAGGTAAATCTTGACCACATAACAGTGGTGATGCTTTTTTTAAAAATGTGCTATAACAGGCTGCCGTCTTTGCCTGAAGTTGATTTTGTGAAATGTATACCTTGCAAGATCTGCCACAGTCAATTGTACTGTAATAAAATATAGGAGCAACAAAATAACAGGATGTCGGATCTCGCAAGCGCTGTTGATTGCTGTGGTCAAATCATCTACCTTCTGTGGCATCTCCTTCATTTCCACACAAGGCCAAGCACGTGGTGAAGTGGTTTAAAGCCTCAATTGGAGTGGAAATGTGTTCTTTGAATGATGAAACATGTTTCCCTGTAGCTGTCTGATAGATGAGTCGGTGGGAGCTATGAGAATGCTACCAGCATCCAATACTAAAATTGTGGAGGATTATCAGAAAGGGTCTGGGGCTTTAAGATAGGTTGTTTAGTTCCAGGATATGTGTTTGTAGCACGTGTTGTAGACAAGCGTGTGCTTTCACGTTTGTGGAGGTATTTGACGAAGGTATTTTCAACATGGACGTGCCGTCACCTGTTCTTTTGACTAAACAGTTACAAATTACCAGAATCACTCAAAAATCTCGTGGAATGCGTTCACAGAAGAACAAAGACCATCATAGCTGCATGGGGTGCAATGCCAGTAGTTTTGAAATGGGATGTTCAATCAGGTAATACGGCTGGGTGTGACGGCCAGGGGTCCAGCCACGGCCATTTGGTGTACTGTACTTAAAAATGTTTTCTTTAGGATTTTCAATTGACTGTCAAATAAAATAAACTGAGACCCAGGTATGAAAAATTTCTCAATTTTTATACAATTGTACGATATCGTGCAGTCTACAATATTTTACTCCACGGAAATAGTTGACAACCGTCGTCTCAGACGTGCACTAGCTTCCTCGCACCGCGTGCGATCCTAAAAGCGGAAACGGCCTGTCTCGTGCGACGTCTACGTCTGACGTGTGCACTACCCAGCGTTCTTATTCTCGCACATGCGCACATCCAACAATGTGCGAAGTCCTTTTCTCGCCTTGCGTAGAGCGAAAAGCAGCGCGCGATGTAAGGCCCGTTTGTGATATCGCTTATTTAACCATGTTTTGGGTTCAACATAGCGTCTAAACTCTGTTCAGATTCAAAATGTAAAGTTTAGAACGTATATATTTACAAGTGTTTTCAGGCAATGCGCTATTTGCGTGGAACATTTTGTTTATTAACCATGTATAACACGAGCGCTATAGCTAGGTAGCTAGCCACGTTATGCTAAGCTAAGCGTTAGCTCGCCATGTATCCAGCTCAGTCCGTGTGCTGTTCCCGAACACACCGTCTAAACGCAGACACCGCCGTTATAACTGTGAAATACGGAGTTTTGACGAGCCAAAGCAAAACGTGTTAAATGTCACGAATTGGTAGTTGTCCGAACTAATTTACCGCTAACTAGCGAGGACAGACGGCGAGCTCGTTGGCTGTCCAGTAGTCTCAGTTAACTCGGATTTTACTCCGTTTTGGTTTTTATTAGCTCGTTAACCGTGATGTATCGTAAGCATTCGGAATTGATGAAATCGGGAAATTGGCTCCATAATTCATGTCAACGTAAGATTGTTTTAATGGTTGGTTAATAAACTTTTCTTTTAAATCAGAAATCAACATGCAGCTGTTCCTGCGTGCGCAGAACTTACACACCCTTGAGGTGACTGGACAGGAGACTGTTCAGGACATTAAGGTGAGAATTTGTAAACTAAATTATAGACTACTATCTATATACATAGAATTTACACTAAATATGTTCTGCCCTCCTAGACCCATGTCCAGACTTTGGAAGGTCTGTCTGTAGATGACCAAGTTCTTATGTTGGCTGGTGCCCCACTTGAAGATGGTGCCACCCTTCTGAACTGTGGCATTTCTGAACACTGCACCCTGGAGGTGGTTGCCAGGCTTCTGGGAGGCAAGTGCATGTTTTGTCAATTTAGCTGTAAAGTACCCTGAAGAAACTGTTGTATCTCCATTAGAGATATTTTAGATGTTTGTAAATCTACACACTCAAGCTCGATCATAACTTACTCCTGAGAAAGCCAGGGTTTCCTGCAGAGGGCTTTACTATGTGTTTTCTTTTTCTAGGTAAGGTGCATGGTTCCTTGGCTCGTGCTGGTAAAGTACGAGGACAGACACCCAAGGTGAGTGCAGAGATTGGTTTTATTAATGCCAATTTTGATCTTTGAGACCAAGTTAAATGGTTAAAACTCACTAACAGCTATTGCTATACAGTATACAAATGCCATGTTATAAGTTGACATTAGAAGTAAATGAAGGCAATGTGAAAGTCATATTTCTTGTCCTGTGTTCAGGTGGATAAACAAGAGAAGAAGAAAAAGAAGACCGGCCGTGCGAAGCGTCGCATCCAGTACAACCGTCGCTTTGTGAACGTGGTTCCCACCTTTGGAAAGAAGAAGGGTCCAAATGCCAACTCCTAAGTGGTTTTATTGAAAAACTTGTTCATAATAAAGTTGTGGGGAATCATGACTTGACTACTTGGTTTTCCTGTTTTCAATATGTATGCTGCTGTGTTCCAAGTTTGACCTTCATGAAAGAAACTGTCATAATGGAACACTGGTTTTCAGCATTTAGTGTGCACATCCAGTGAAGTTAGTTGATCAGTATGACAGTTCTTTATTAAAAACATGACCTTGGTGTTGGTAGCACCTTGTTCCAACAGCTGTTCTACAGGAAGAATGCTAGTCACGCAAGTACTTTTCAGTGTTTGTTTTATTTGAATGTCTTGAAACATGCAAAACCTTGGTCTGCTTGACACAGAAGTGCACCTTATCAAAACACTGAATTTTTATGAGCCAAGATAAATATGACCTCACCCATCCCTCCTTTTAATGGCTAACACTGACATTAGGGGTACATTCTGCAGTCGGAGCTGTCTTGTAGTCACATGCAGTGTCTTCAGTGGCTGTTAATCAATAGATACTAATTCAACCTCAAAAATAAGTTTAGCATTTGGTGGGATTCTGGTTGGAAGGTTAAGTAAAATATTGAAATTTGACTGACTTACATTTAATTTCAGTGTATATTATATGCAATTCCATATGCTTTCAAACAATTGTAGTAACAATTACAGTAACCACAGTGAAATGCCAAAAGGATACTTGGAGTCAGGAACTCCTTTTTTCCCATAAGCCCATTCAGGCTCAATTTCCAATCGTGCAGTTTCACCTTTACTCATGGTCAGCAGCCCCTCATCCCACTGCAAATGTATATGAAAACATGTCAAAATAATGGGAAGAACTGTATATACGTAAAGTGTTTATAAGGCACAAACAGAAACTTACTCCTCTGATAACTTTGCCCATCCCAACCTTAAAAGAAAGTGGTTTGGCTTGTTTCTTTTTCCGTGCAGCTGCAAAGATAGTAACATTCACCGTTCGTCAATTTTAATGTGTCCAGTTCTAAGTCCTAAACTTTAGGACTTCAGTTAAATTATTAAAATCCAGTTAAGCATTTTTAAAAGATATTTTTAAATTAATATGTCATTAGTAATTTCTGGAGAACTATAGCATGATAATACAATACATATACAGTTCATAATAGTAATAATACAAATGCTTCCAAAAGCTTATAGCAACATTGTTTTGTTCACTCATGAACATTTGTGCCAACATCAACTCTGTGTGAAAGCCAAGCAATGGCACAGTGTATGCAGGAAAACCTGTTGGTATGTTGGTATCAAAGACAGTGCCGTCCTCAAGTGTCCCAGTGTACCAACATGCCACTGTGTCACCCTTTTTTGGGAAGTTGGTCTTGTCCCCTTTCTTCATCACGGTCTTTGTGTATCTGGGTGGGCCCTGCACAGAAACAAACACACTTCTAAACAATGTTCAAAGCCATGCAACATTTGCTTTTAGACTGCAGTGCTGTACTTCATATGTTTTGGAATGTTTTATACCTCATCCACAACTTCTGTTTTTGTTTCTTTGAGCTTCTCTTCAATTTTCACATCTTGCACCTCCTGAGTGATCTCCTCCACCTCTGTGCCTTTAAACCTCTGCCAACACCAGTTACACAGTCATTCTCAGCCAGTGCCTTGATTCAACTCAGAAGATGCAGTCAAAGGAAGCAAAACGAGTCAAATTAAACCCATCACAGAGATGTCCAAATACAGTTTGCTAGTATGGGAAATTATTTACCTTGCTCTCGAAAAGCTGGTTGTAGGTTACAATAAGCTGCTCCTTTTTTGCAGTTTTTGTAACGTTTTTGATATTTCCCAGAAGTTTGTGCTCGGCAAGAAACTGAAAGCAGAGAGACAAAAGACCTAAATGGACTTGCTCATACTACTAGGGTGAATGTGAAGGGGAAATGTGACATGCATATTTGGAGACCAGTTTAATTTAGTCTACAAACGTGTGAGAATCGTGCAAGTTTACAATATGACATTCTAAATGTCAAATTTGAGGAACATTGGGAAATGAGAAAGCATCCGGCCTCTTGTCCTACACACTGGAACTCATCACAGGCAGCTACATGGCGTTAGCTCGCTAGCTGGCGTGCATCTGCAGCACATACAATACGCTGCAAAATGCACATTTTTAGAGCCTACGAAAACATCTTGGCATGGGCGCCATCCAAGTATACCGAATGGGCCGCATTGTCCTGGATAAACTTGATCAGGTCTTTTTTGGATACATCATCACTTTTCAGTTTCTCATCGCTCCACTCTCGTGTTGGTTCAGCAGCCATCTTCCCTGCAAACTTCACGACCTTTGACCGCTTGCCCACTAACCAATCAGCTTGTTCCGTACTCACACACGTCTCTCCACGTGGTCCAGCCCAACAGCAGACAGTTCGGCAGAGCTGGTGTTCTGAGTACTGTTAGGTAGGGATCTGGAAGGGTATGTCAGACTGGCAGACTGGACTCGTTCATATGGATAACTACAATTCTGATAAACTGACTCACGAGATCTTAGTAGATCCTGTGAGTAGACTATTGTAAGATTATTGTAAGACCATTTGCATCGTCACATAAAAACATACACACTTTGACATTTTTTTCTTTTATTAGGCCTGTAATTCTGCAGTGAAAAAATAACAAACTTTTTCAAGTGAATTGCCATCCCGTCATGTCTTTTCAGATGAACAAACCTGTTTGTAACTGAGATGTAGGCTATAGACAGTGGGTCAGAGAGAGCTGTCATTATTGGTGACTCTTGGCATTCTCAGTATATCCCATTCAGGGATGCGATTGATGCACAACCAGTGTAGTAGTCTTCCAACATTTATTCCCCAGGAATCACGAATTTTGACCTGAGCTGTCAGAGAGGGTGACCATTTTGCTAAAACTGATCTGTACGTCCCAATCAGAGATCGTATCTCTGGTCCCAATCAATGGCCAAACCGACCTTTTTAGAGTGTAGTTTTGTATATGTAATTCATATTTGGTGACCATGATTAATGCAAGTCCTCCCTCAAGAAATCCTGATTTCTGCCTTTTTTTATTTCAGCAGGTTAGCAAATTACCGGCCCAATGTTTTTGAATATGAAAATACATTTGAAACTTAAAATGTAAAATTGTAACATGCAAATATAGTAGCCTAAATACAACTGTGTCATTTTGCAGGGTACAGGTACTGCATGAACTGTAGTAATATGATGATTTTATTAAGTGCTTCAAAAGCGAATATAAGTTTATTCACTCCCAGTGGCAGATTGTTGTGAAGTTTCATCACAAAGCAGAAGTTTGACAGATCTTTTTTGTGATGGTTAGAAAATATAAAGTCCTTACCAACTGATTGGTCAATAGTGACCACATATTTCCAAAAATCTAACTTACCAGATGCTTGCATCAATACAAAACCTAAACTTTGTTGGACATGTTGTTGAGAAATAAGCTAAATGCATGCTATTACACCCTCTGTTAACATATGTCCAAATCAGTTGGTTTCCTCCAAGTCATGTATTTTTTTTTAAGTTAGATCTTGCATAAATGCAGAGTACCAAATTTGTTTTCTTTTTGCCTGTGGTTAACTTACATGAACAGTGTTTGTGTTTCCTGTGGACATATAATGTAAGCCATAACCTGTCTTTTGTCACTAACCAACAAAATATGATATCCCTTCATATAATGGTATTTTAAAGATAAACGTTATGTAGTTAGTTATTCTTACCACATGTGAAGGTATGGGAATATTTAACATTTTCAATTTTCCAGACAGAAGAAAAAAGTATTTTGTTTTTATCAAATAGAAAATTTGTCTTACTTTTTTAGATTTTCAAATTTTGGGAGAAAAACATTACTATCATAGAAAGCAAATCTGGCAGGATGAGATTAAATAAGAGTACTTTACTGCATTTTTGTAAAAAGACTGTATGTGAGGTTCTAGTTCCAACAAAATTACATTTTTTTCAACTGTTTACACACTAAATCTTTTCTTCTCACACAATTTTCTAAACATGCCCTTCAAACACCAGAACCCCACACCAAATCTGCTAAACCATAAACTAACTCTCAGTGTCTGATTCAGTTTTCAATTTCCAAACACACATTTTGCAAAACTCTACACACAAGTTTCTACCTAACACACAAAGACCAAACAGGAAGTTACTTGATTTCATCTTTCAAACACAACCTATCAAAATGCCACACTAAATCACCAGTGCTTCACTCCCACTCCTCATATGTGTAAGTACTCATTACTTTATTGAACACCAACGAATCATTGGCTAAATATAGGCCTATAAATAGGTCAAATGTCAAGATGTCTGTTTTGAACCATGAATCCACGAGATCCAGCACCACATAGTCAACGATGCAACTGTTTTCCATAACATGGACACAGTAAGCTTGTCAACTGTCCATCGTGTCCTGCAGAATTATCACTTACATATGAAGCAGCTATACAGGGTCCCATTTGAAAGGAACAGCATCAGAGTGAAGAACCTGCATCATGACTTTGGGAATGTGTGTATGCAAAACTAATTTCAGTATATTAGACTTGCACATATCAAGATTTTTGGGTTGTGCATATGTGTGCAAATATATATTCTTGTCTCTTACAGAGAATTTTGGAGATGAATGCAGATGCAAATGTCCGTCATGAGGTGGCCTTGAACCCCACTTAGACCAGGAGAAGGGGGAAAAATGTCATTGGTCAAATGGCCATTGTGAATGTCCCAGGACAACGTGGAGGAAACATTACAATGTGTGCTGCCATTACCAATAATGGTGTCCTGCATCACCATGCAACACTTGGTCCTTACAACACTGCTCATATCATAACTTCTCTGGATGCAATTCTCAATATTCTTGTCCAAGGTCGGCAGAATCTAGATCAACATAGTTTTGTGGTCATATGGGACAATGTCAGTTTTCATCGGGCACATCTGGTCCAGAACTGGTTTGTGACCCATCCTCACTTCTCTGTTCTGTACCTGCCTTCATATTCACCTTTTCTCAATCCAATTGAGGAGTTCTTCTCCACCTGGCTCTGGCGGGTATGAAGAGATGAAGCCTAGACACACACTCAACCCCCCAGCCCATACCCTCACCACAGCCAACACCCCCCAGCTTTTTCACACGTGTTTAGTGTCTGTCCAACTTCATGTGGTGGTTGAAGTTTTTTTTCTGCACTGTACAAATATTATATTACAGTAACAGCAGCAAATTATATGGAAAAAATAAATATTTCGGGTTTGAAAACTGTTTGTGTGTGTTGTGAGTATTTCACCTTCTCTCTGCACTTTTGTATAACATAGAATCCCATGAATGAAAGAAGAGCTTTAGGTTTTGATCAACAGTGTGTACATGATGAATCCAAAATGTCATATTATGACAAAGGTGTTGGCAATGTGATGTCAGTCCTTGCTTTTGAGATGTGTTTATGACATTTTGAATGTTGTGTGTCATTTTGCTGGAGATTTGAGGCATTTTGAATTTTGTGTGAGCAATTGTGAGTTTTGTGTGTAGAGTTTTGAAAAATAGACACAGATCTTGGAAAATGTGTGTAAACAGTTGAAAACTGTAAAACCATTCTTCACATGTTCACTAGCAAATAAAACGTCGACATATTAATTTTAGGTGCCTCCTGTTGCTGTTGCATATTGTATCCACAGGAGGGCAGTACACACCCACAGAATTTAAATGTTCTTACAGAAAATTCATCTTTGAGGAATTAATAAAGATCATTATTTTTCTCTGGACAGTTCTTAAATCAGACATCAGTGTTAAGTCTTCAGAAGTTTGTAAAGTGTACTTTAGCAGGTTTTCACTGGGTCAAAACCTTGCAAAATGCTTTTTCCTCAGTTTTGTTAGTTTGAATACAGGTCACTGTATCTAGTGAACCCAAGAAGAGAAGCAGAAGTTTATTTACAGTTCAGTAGTTTTGGGAAAAAAACAAGCAGTGTGACTGCAGTAACTATCAGCATTGGGTTTCTAAAACAGAGCTGCCACCTGACAGGCCTGTAAGGCATAAGAAATCAGGACTGGAAGATTATCATTAAAAATTCATTATTCCAATTACGGTGTGATAGAGATCTGAACTACTGCACAAAACTCTCTATTGTCTAAAGGTGAACAGCAGGCCTTATAGTAAATGTGAACTAAAGTAAGTCATTAAAGACAAACCTCAAGGGAACCAAGTACAATTTTCTATGGATCCTTTTCAGATCTGAATGTCTACACACATTTTTAGCAAGGGTCTGAAATATGGCCAGAAAGTCTTTTGGTCAAGCACTTGTTTGAATATATTTAGATATTTTCAAGTTAAATCCCAATATTATGGATGGATAATCTATATAGGGCATTAAGTTTTGCTTTGAAAGTAGAATGGCAGTTAAACCATTTTGTTCAGGTATATTTCAGTGAGACTGCATTATTCTCTTGGCAATAATGTAATAATGCTGAGCTTTGGTTCTGGGGAAAAATTACACTGCCTTTTAAAATCCTGTAAAATCTTTAGTTTTAACCAAATGCATTTGCATGTGATGCTCTTGTATCAACTTGCATCTAATATTGCTTTCCAGAATACCCTCTTATTAACTGATAATCCTTAACAAAATAAAGTGGACGGAACAAAAACATTGTGTGCTGATTGGTCAGATTGCTCAGCTTGTGAATCATATGTCTTGCGAGGTGTTAAAAACCTTGTTACAAACACCCCTTATGTTTCTATACTCACTGTCCATTTTATTAGGTATACCTACCTTAAATATTTATTTTCTAAGTGTATTATTACAGACTGTAACCCATCTGTTGATATGCATTGGACAACACCACCTAGTCCGTTTACCCTGATATGGTTTTACATATGTTAATGTCATTGCTGGATTGAATGGACATTCAAACAGCATCTTTGTTTAGTCTTTGTTGACTAATATAGGTTAGATAATCACTAACATAAACTGTGCAAGTGGCTTATAACGTATATAATGAAGGTTTCTGCCTTTTCTAACTATCAACAGACTGAGAACAGAACTTTGACTTGAAAGAATCTTCACATTTATGTTTTGAACTTTCAAGTCTAAGGACATTTCATACATCTTTGTTTAGAAAGTCAGTTAGTATACAAATATGATGGTAAATATCTTTTATCAAGGTTTCTTTTAAGGCTCAGCATGGTCTCACTATAGCCAGTTGGTAAGATCTTGCATGGCCAAACTAAAGTTACCTGTGGTTATGTAAGTACATTTTATTCAACATCTAGGCAATAAAATGTTTTTAAAACAGCATTTTAATAAAGAAACAATCAGGACATTTCTGTATTCATCCAAACACCTTCATCAGTTGTGTAAGTGACAGGAAGTAAAAGAAGTCACATGATCATTAGATGCTCAAATCACTACAAAGCATCCTTCAATTATATCAGACAAGATGGTATACCATCCGAGAATATATTCTCAGCACTTTATGGTGGTGCCCCTCAACCCCCGTATATGAGGCCAATCGTTCTTTATCAGCGGCATTGTGTGGATACCATCTTGGTGTGATATTGCAAAGTACAGATCATCCCCACTTTATGGTAGAAGATACTGATGGTGTGGATGTGCTTCCACTATACCGTGACATGGAAACACCCCCTTTCACCCTTCAGCCACAGTCCAGACGTGGACGTGTCTTCTCACTCCTTTCCTCACCACTAAACTGCTTTATCTTCTGAATTAATGCCATCTCTAAAACAGGACTCGTCCACGGTGCTTGAGTTTCCCTTACACCTGAACCACTGACTTATAGATATTCAACTCCATACTCTCTACTTCCTCCACATAGAGGTTGGCCACAACGGGACACACTGGACACACCACTGCGCAGCTATAAAATCCCCTCCTTGTTTTTGAAGTATGTGGCATTCACACACATTTCCAACAATGGGCACACCTGATTAGAAGTGACTCTTCTGGTTTAGTCACTCGCTTGACGTCCAGTGCTGTTTGTATTGGTACACACGTAATCAACATTATAATGTCATGTGACCCCATCTCTTGTTTGCTTCTAGTAAGAATCCTTGAATTTTGTCAGCAAAGTTATTGGAGTTCTGTATATGATGCTTAGTGTTGCCAGCAAAAATGGAAGTGAAGTGTATGTAACTGAGTTTATGCCTGCTGTGTAAGTGGAACTCTATCTTTCAGTATTTATGATAATCCATATATACCAGGTATACTTTCCCTGGTGGTGATATAGACTGTGATATAGACTTGTTGACTTGCCACTGATTGTAAACAATTAAAGATCTCTTTCTTGTATTTATTGGTAAGATCATACATTAGCCTTTCATATGTTCTCTTGTGCTGAAGGATCATAATTACCACTGAACTGAAGTTCTCAGTATTCAACACCAAAGTACATGTTCTCTCTTTACCTAACAGGATTGTGACTGTGGCCAACTTTAGAAATGTGTGTTTTTTTTTGTCAGGTTTCTACTTCCTGTCAGCTGCCACAACTGATGAACGGATGAACACCAAAGAGTCTTTGTTTGTTTAACATTTTTAATATTTCAGTGATTTTATTAAACATTGTTTTAAAAAACATTACCAGTAGTTAATGCTGGGACTAGTGTTGAGTTATGCAGCTGTACCTTTTCTTACAACTTTATTTGTATAGAATCCAGTGAACATTTTCTTATTTGCGATTCATATCTATTTTTGCTGAGACCATACTTCAAGGTTAGGTTTCCACATTCCAATTCCAGTGCCTCCACATACTAAGTTTTTGAAATGTTTCTTTGTCTTATAGGAAAAGCCCAAAGTTCTATGCAGACCCACATCTTTCAAAGCAACTCTAATCCAAGCCAAAGCAGCATGAGATGGTCTTACTGAAAGTTGTAGCGGTTTCTGTCAGAGCCACGTCCTGACCTGCCACAGAATTATTCACTGAATTACAGGCTAGATGGTAAAATACATTTTTTTTCCCTTTCTCTTACTTCATCCTACACCGCCTGATAGAAATGAACTGGAAGCAAAAATAAATTTCACTGGAACCTACCTGTGGAAGATTTTATCTTCAAGAGTTTTATATTCTTCACTGGGTTGATTTACTGAAGATCTTTCTCATTGGACTTGTGCTATATAAAATACTGTACTGGATGGCACTGAAACATCTTGTTGGTCTCAGATCAAATCAGGTCATTCTATGATTTTATTCAAATATTTTTCTTCAATATCTTGTATATGCAGGATTTTGTGAAAAAAAAAACATTTAGAAACATATAAAATACATATTTAAAATAATTCTAGTTTTAAAGTAATTGAACATATTTTCTATTTAAACATTTTGCAACTGGAAAATGGTTGTGCCATGAGAAATGTTAATTTCCTTGATTTATTACATCATTTCAATTTAAAGAACACAAAACACTAGGTCAGTCATAGTCCTTAGTTTCAAATAGTGGAGATTTCAAAGGTGTTCAGTGTCACGGTGAGGCGGCCCCCTACCGGCCGCCTCTGTCCACAGCGGCTGTGTTGTTGTTGTTTTGTGACGTCGTGTACGCCCCTCAGGTGGGCGGAGCCCGTGATCCGTTCCCACCTGATGGTCGTTTGTCTGTCTATATATGTCTTGTCTTTGTACCAGTTGACCGCTGGTCATTATATCCTTAATTCGGATCTATTGCACGGGTTTTAGGTTTGCACACTTTATATTAAACCACCCTTTTTCCCTGAGACTTGGCGTGATCGCTTCCTTTTTGTTGCTCACACCTGCCCGTCACAGAATGACCAGCGCCCCTTCGGAAGCCGCAGAGTCTCTTTACTTTCTCCTTCGTTCGTGGTCATGTCTCGTGGTAAGTGTTTGTCTGCGTGGTGTTTTGTGAAGAGTTCCGCCGTGCTTTTGTGTTGTCTGTGGCACGGCGAGGACCAGGGCTGTCTGCCCTGGGAAAAAACTCTTCGTGTTTGTCGTTTGTTTGTTGGAAGAGCTCCGCCGTGCTCGTGTTGTGTTTGTGGCACGGCGAGGACCAAGGCAGTCTCCCTGGTAAGCTCTTCGTCTTGTGTGGTGTTAGTGTGTCCAGGTGAACGGACGTGAGGATCTGTGTGCGTGCGCGTTTGTTATATGTTAAGTGTTTTGTGTGTGTGACGCGGTCGCCGCTCGTCACTGTCGCCTCGCTCCCCGTGTGTCATGTGTTTTATGTGGGGAGCGACTGCGACTCTGAGCGGCGCGTCACCGTCGTTTATGTGTAGTGCACGCAAGTATCGGTCCCGTTCGTTCAGTGTCTGCGCACTAAGTTCTGTTTGTCGAGTCTTTGTGTGCATGTTGTGTCCTAACGTGTTGTCTAATGTTTGCGTGCAATTCCACGCATGCTCCTCCCCCTGAATGTGTGTTTGGGGGAGGACCGGCTGTGGTCCCGTGCCACGGGGAGTGGCACGGAGGGCGTCGCTCCCGAGGGAGGCCCTGACCAGGTAAATGGGGGGTTCTCCTGAGTTAGGATGGAGACCCCTCCACCCTGGAGGGGGGATCAGGGTAGTGCGCGTTTGTGTTCTGTGTTGGTGTGTGTGTGCATTTGTGTTTTATGTGCAGGTGCTTCTCCCTGGCGTTGAATCGTGGCATCCCTGGACCTTGTGGGGGTCTCCAGCTGGCAGGAGCCCCCTTATGTTGTGGGGTGACCGGAGCCCGGTCGGAAAGAGCCCCTCCCTAGAGGGCTGGGGCCCCCGGATGTTTGGGGACCATGGGGCTCCGGTCTGAAGAGCTCCTGCACAGGACGGAGACCCTTCCACGGGGTCCTGGAGGTGACGTAGCCACGCCCCAGGGAGGTAACCTGCACACACATACACCCCGGACGGACAAGGAGCCGAGGCCCGCCGTCCTCGCACCTGTGGGGCTATGCGGCTTAAGGCCGGTTAGGGCGTGAGGGCCCTGTGACCGACCGGGGCGTGGTTTTGTCTTGTTGACGGCCCAGTCGGTCCAGGGTCCCGCCCAGGGAGGTGAGCTGACTAATGTTATGTGTTTTGTGTTTCAGCTCGTGGACTGCAGGAGGTGTGTCCCTGCCTGTCCTTGCCTTCCTGCCCCTTCGTGTTGTTGTGCAGCCGCTGTGTGCCACACACCCAGTGGAGGGGAGTGCGGCTTGGTGGGGGGGTCTGTCACGGTGAGGCGGCCCCCTACCGGCCGCCTCTGTCCACAGCGGCTGTGTTGTTGTTGTTTTGTGACGTCGTGTACGCCCCTCAGGTGGGCGGAGCCCGTGATCCGTTCCCACCTGATGGTCGTTTGTCTGTCTATATATGTCTTGTCTTTGTACCAGTTGACCGCTGGTCATTATATCCTTAATTCGGATCTATTGCACGGGTTTTAGGTTTGCACACTTTATATTAAACCACCCTTTTTCCCCTGAGACTTGGCGTGATCGCTTCCTTTTTGTTGCTCACACCTGCCCGTCACATTCAGAAATTACACTAGTATATGTATAAATTCTAGAAATGTATTTAAAACCTGCTAGAATTTAAGGCCACCCTTTCTCATCCCCCTCTCTATTGCTCTCTCACTCTCCAGCTCTCCTTCCTTCTCTTTATTTTTCTGCCCTTCACCGCCCTGGGGGAGGAAGGATTTGACAACACGGGCGTTTCATCTCCAGAGCTTCAGACACAGCTCCTCTGTAGCTAGCATGAAACATTGGGCAGGTAGGTGACTGTAGTCTGTAGAACTTCACCGGCCTTGCTAACACACGTCTGTCCCAGGGCCCTATTCACTTCAACTATAGCACATCAGTGCGAGATTTCTCCACCTACCACAGATACAAGTCAGGCATTCTCATTTTTTTGTTGTTGAAGGGATATAATCTGTATGTAAGCTTAGATAGAATGCCTACATAATGTTTTAGGACTATACATAAAATAGAATCAGAATTTTTTTCTCCTTCAATTACGTATTATTTATTTTGACTTCTTGGGGGGAAACTGACACAACTGACCACAGGTTCTGCTTGTCTGGAGCCCAGCAGAGGAGAAGACCAGTTTCAACATTATCTGCAAGTGTACAGCAGCAGTGGGGACGAGGGGGAGATGTGATAGCTTCGCTTGACAGTGGAGGATATTTCCAAAAGAACAGGCATGCTTTTTCTTTTTTGCAGAAGAACATTATCAGCGTTGGAGATGTGACTCCCTCCAGCTCGGCATTGTGGGACACAAATGAAGCCTCTACAGTTCCTGATAGAAAGCTAAAAATAGTGAATAGAAGTATCGAGTGAACACACTCCGTGTCTGCATACTGCACAACTTCAATCACTGCACCACAGTTTATTGGAATAGGGATTTATTATACAACAGTACAATAATAACACAAAATTAATTGAATAAATGTAATGTAAATGTATTCATAGTAAATTCAAAGTTTCAATGTGTTGTAACATGTTGTTACACTGTAACAGTCTCTAATCTTTAATAATTCTTTGACAAGAAGAACAAACAGATCTATTTTACTCCATGAATATGGAAACATTTTTGGGGAGTGTTTTCTGAGCTATAAATATAATCAAATTATAGAACACCCTACAACCTCACAGCTATTCAAAATGACAGCTAATTTGCAAGAACATATTTCCAATTATGGCAATTCAGAATTTGCAAACTATGACTAAGTTTGCCTGAGGAATGTCTGTAGTGAACACATGAAAACAAATGGCTATGGAAATTTGCAAGTTTTGTTCCTTTGATTTTCATATCTTTTTTGTAAGGTTTAATTTGCCTGTAATGGCAAACAAAAGGTCTATTCTCGGAATCTACAAAATACAGTGCAGTTATTTTCAAAGGAAGGTTGTCAGGAGAAGTGAAAATGACACTGGAGCTTCCCTTCAGGTTGTTAATGAAAATATGTACAGTGTGAGTTTTGCCAGGTTGCAGTGTTCTCTAAAAGGCATTGATCCTCTGTCTATATGCAGTACCTTTAATTTGTCATTGTTCAAAGCTTCTAAACAAGGAACATTAAGGGTTTGGGATGTTTACTGTACATTTGTGAGACCTTTAGTTCTTAAGTGACCTTGTGTTCACCCAAAGGTTATTGACTTCTTACAAGAGCTTTTAGGAAGTCATAAAAAAAAATGACAATATAATCTGAAGCTTCTTTAAATAGCATGGAAAATAAAGTCTGGGCTTTATGTCAGCTTGATCACAGAACTTCCACTGGAGTATTTTGCAGGGCTGCTGTTATAGCCAAAGTATTTCTGATGAGATGCAGAATGAAGTGTTTAGAGTCTAGTGTCCTTGTCTTCATCATGCTAAACCCATCTCCTACTGACATTGTCTTTAGAGTTTGGTAAATGGGTTTATTGCACTTAAGAGAGTGGGACAGAGAGACGTAGGTTGGAGATGTACCCCGCGCCTGAATTGATGTTGTATTCGCTCAGACAAGCCTTTAGGAGACTCTTAATTATTTTTTACTGATGGCCTAATCCATCAAGTGGAACAGTCTCAAAGAGCTCCAGAGAAGAGGACAGTCAGATAGGAGTGGATGCTCGATGGGGGGTTTGCTTCTATATGACAGTAATTCCACCTGAGTGTCATAAGCTCTGCAAAGATGCATCTCCTCTGAACTCAACTGCTGCTGTAGTTGGTACTGTGTGCTCTTAAAGTGTTGACCTCTATTGCACTTAAGCAATGCAGGTGCTAAAAAATGAAAGTAATAATGATCAGTCCTACGATTGATAACATAATGCTATAACGCTGTTAATGACGTGACGGAAGTGGACACGTCCATGTTGAGTCTGTTCAGTAAGTATAGATGCGCAAATTGGGGGGGGGGGCATATACGGTGGGTAATGCATTAAAGGACAGACGTGGGTTAGCAGGAGTAGGGAGAGAAAGAGAGAGAGAGAGAGAGAGAGAGAGAGAGAGAGAGAGAGAGAACAGCTGCATTATATTCAACACAGGGCAATTAGCTGACAGCTCTGGGTACGGAGAAAAGTGGTCATCTATATTCCCATCATGACAGTACACTGTAGAAGTCCTTAGAACACTGGAACAGTGACCTTCTTCTCTGCCTGTTCCATCTAGTTAAGGTTAAAATGGAGATTATGTCTTGTTCCAACCTATTTGCTTGGATGAGCCTTATCTCTCTAACCCTGTTTCTGGCCCCCTTCTCTCTCTTTCTTTATTGTCCCCAAGAAATGAGATATTTGGCATGTGGTGTGAGCGCTGGGCAGATCTCCAGGGTTATGCTTCTCAGAAGTGTGCTGACTCATGCAGTCATTGTCCAGACAAAACATACTCATGCTTTTGTAAGTTAATGGAAATTCATAGTTAATCACATTTTATTTATTTCAATATCAAATCTAGTGCAGTAGATACAATAATATCCAGGTTGTATAAAATATCTGATATGAGCAAATGGTTCAAATAAGACTGAAAAGAAATTTGGCAAGGATTTTGATTTCTTTTTGTTTTCAGGTTTATAACATGCAGTTAGGGCTTTGGATGGGATTCATTATTTCTAAAGTTTCTGTTTTGAATATCCTCTGAATTCTTCTTGTGATAAGAGTATTTACTTATTCATTTGTTTGTTTGTATGTGTGTTATGAGGGTTTATCACATCTAATTTACATTGACCTTCAAAGATGGAACTTAGCCCTACTCAGTTGAATCACACTGAAGTACATCAGAGAAGTGTGTATGTAGAAGAGACCATTCATTCCCAGACACCATGACTAGCATCAGACGTGTTTCCCTCGATATTCATGTTAGCGTGGCCCCTGGAATGCTGAAAAGGAGGTAGTTCAGTATTTGCTCCCAACATGCGCAGATATTTTCAAACTACGGCTTGGAAAGGGAACTGGCCCCGCCCCTTCCCCTCCCTCCAAGACCCCCCCCCCCCCCTCCTCGTCTGACTCTCTGTAATCACGGCAATATCGGCCACGTCGTAGTGAGGGCATATTGCTCCACTCCAGCGAATGTGTATGTGTGTGCATGATATGAGATAGTGGTGGGAACGACACCCGCGAGAGTCAATACGCAGCTCAGGTTGGACGCCTTGCAGCTGCGTGCGCCGCCTCTAATGCCAGCCAGAGTGTAGGAGCTGCTCCACGCCAGCGTTTCCCACTGCTGCATTTTCATCCCCCATCCCTTCAAGGTTAGCGCTTGCAGATTTAGCTGCACCAGAGCTGGAAAAGCTTATTACCCTCAGCACATACCTTCATGTTATCTTTGTGACCCTCTGCGAAGGGCCCATGTCTTTGGCCCATGTCTTTTTTTCTTACTAGTTGAAGTTTAAAACGAACAAACGTACACATGAATTATGTTGTTGATGTGTGAGAAGTGACTAGCAGACTCATACCAGCTTGGTTAATACTCCAGAAGTGAAACACTGAAGTGCAGTGAAGAACCTTTTTGGTTTTATACTTTATAAGTGTAAATCTCTATCTGCTCATATATCAAGGACCTTGAGCTGAAAGCACTAAAAAGAAATTTTTGTTTGCTTTGCAATTAAAACGATACCATTTTGTCATTTTTTAAATCATTAACTTTCCAATTTATTGGCATTATCTTAATGGCTTTATTGGATCATAACTTCATGGTCTTATTTGTTATTTCATTGTTCTTTTACATGTTATCATTTTACATTGTTTAATTTGTACATGTTATGTGAAGCATTTCAAGCTGCATTATTACTACTATTATTCATTGCCAATCAATTACCTCAGTATTATCTATGACAACAAAGTAAGAAAATGTCAACTTTACCTTACCTTGCAAAACTGCCTTAAATCTCCAACTTTAATGTGCAAATGAAAAGTGGAGTTTAAAGCCAACATTTCTAATGGTTGATATCAAAACACTTTAATAAGCAGATGACAGCAGTGGCCTGCTGTTAACAGCGCCATGTTTTACACTGGAAGGTTTCAACATAACATGGACGAAAATCATTTGAAGTTCATTTCTACTCAATACGAGCTCACAATTAAGTGCCATATTAATCACTGACATGGTTGTGGCCCTTAACTATGTATATCTGCCACAGAGCCTTCTTAAAGAAATAAAATATGTGGTATGTGCTAAATCTGTTTGGTTCCTCCAGAGTAATTATTCAAAGTCTGCACTCATTCATATGCACAACCTCACTGTCTGTGTACATCCTGTGCTTGAGGAGAGATGACATCAGTGGCCTGTCAGAGAGCAGGACAGAACTAGAGCATCATGGGTAAGAGTTTCACCAGTGCCTCTCACTTCATTTATCCTGGCCCTATTACTGATTAATTCATGGACATTATTAAAGTTTTAACAGTTTGCCCGTTGTCCATGCTTGACACTGCTATTGATCTTCAGCCAGTAGCACACCTCGCCCCTTTGGTAAAAGTATGGGAACGAGGTGGTTGAGCGGTCTTCAGGGCCGAGTTAGCGGAGAATATACAGGTGAATTCAGAGGACGAGTCACTCGAGACCCCAGCATCGTTATCTTCTCTGAGGCTCCTGGATCGCACGAGATGTGTACTGGTACCAGCTGAAGGACCTAATTAGAGTCCAGAGGAACATTATAAGTATTTGCCACAGTGAACGTTTGTTTGTTGACAATTTATGCAGGCACATACTGTATATAATTATGTTTTATATAATGCATACACACTGTAGTGTAGTGTTCAGGTCAACCATTCAAAGTTGGTTCATTAAAAAAAGTTCACTTTTGTGCTATTATTTATTAAGGAATAAAAGAATAAAAGGGGATAGTTCAAATTATGACCTCTTATTATTATTATTATTATTCAGGTTCTAAATATGACATCGTATGACTCTTATTAGCAGAAAAAAGGAATGAAGGCTGTTGATGCTAAAAAACCTAATGACACATATAACCTGTGACGCCGAAGGCGTCGGGACAGAGGCAGACGGAGACGTAGGTGGAACAAAAGGGAGTTTATTCTCCATAGTGCAACAAACGAAAACCAGCGAGCAAACTAGATTGCTCTCAGTAAACACAAGGACGAAAGCAGCGGGTAAGTAGCGCTTGAGAGGTCCAGCGAGACTCCTAGAGACAATGTGCAGCACTGGACCTGACGACCTGCGGGCTTAAGAAGAGCAACATAATTGTGTACAGGTGTGTTAGTACTCAGGAGAATGTGATGGTGGGAGTGGTTGCGTGCTCCGGGGTGTGTGCTGGGATCGGCTGCTGGCTGGGATGTGCGCCCTCTGGTGGCGACCCGGCCCCCTCACCGTGACAGAGCTCTCCCCCAAAGACCCCTCCCGTCGACTCCCACGCAGTCTTCTCCGTCGCGAGTCCAGTAACCTCTCCACGAGGTACGCGGGTCCATCCGATAACTGCAGCGGCGAGGGCGGCCATGTGGTCGAGGCCTCCTCCAGCGCACCCTCTCTGTAGGGCTTGAGAGCGGACACGTGGAAAGCGCGCAAGATGCGCCTGTCTTCGGGCAGACTGATGCGATAGGTAACTGGGTTTATGCGCCTCAAGATGACGTATGGGCCCACATATCGCTCCCCCAGCTTACCTCTCTTGCCCAAAAGCCTGTCTCCGGTGGAAACCCACACCTTATCCCCCACCTGATAAGATGGGGTCTCTCCCCTTCGACGGTCAGCCTTTTTGCTTGAACCGCCTGATTGCCTCGTTCAGCCGCTGATGGGTGTCCTCCCACACCCGCTCGCTTCTTCGACACCACTCCTCGACGATGGGCTGGTCCGAGGAGGCGGCATTCCAGGGGTAGAGTGGCGGCTGGCTACCGAGCACGCACTCGAACGGCGTCATCCCAGTGCTGGAATGAGTGAGCGACTTCTGTGCGTACTCGGCCCAGGGCAGAAGGGCGCACCACGTGTCTGCATGCTCGCTGCAGTACGCGCGCAGGAACTTTCCTACCTCCTGGTTCGTGCGCTCCACCTGTCCGTTAGCCTGTGGATGGTAACCAGAGGTTAGGCTAACTGTGATGTTGAGCTTGGACAGGAACTCCTGCCACACACGCGAGGTGAACTGCGGTACCCTGTCCGACACGATATCCTCAGGCAGACCAAACTCCCTGAATATGTGCCGGAACAAGAGATCCGCCATCTCCCATGCGGTGGGCAGGCCACGCAGGGGAAGGAAGCGAACCATCTTCGAGAATCAGTCAATCACCACCATAATAATGACTGTGTTCTCCTCTGACGGAGGGAGGTCCGTGACGAAGTCAAGAGCGATGTGCGTCCACGGTTGCTTGGGTGTAGGGAGAGGGAGGAGCTTACCCGCAGGAGTGTGTGGAACCTTGGAGCGTGCACACTGCGCAAGATGCCACCTGTGAAGCCCCGGCCACCAGTAGCGGGCTCCTAGCAACTGGGCTGTTTTCGACACCCCCGGGCGCCCTGTCCCCAGACATGTGTGCCCAGCTGATGAGGGCGCTACGTTGTGCGGGGGGGACGTACTTGCGGTGTGGTGGACAGCTGGGTTTGCTGCCTCGATCGCTTGATCTATCTCCCACTCAAACGCTCCTACAAAACACTCAGGTGTTAGCACAGGCTCCTCGCTCGTAGACTCCGTACTGCCAGGAAAGGACCTGGACAGCGCATCCACATGCTAGTTCTTCTCCCCTGGCTGGTACGTCATCTGGAACTGGAAATGAGAGAAGTACAGAGACCACCTGGCTTGACGGGCGTTCATCCGCTTCGTGGTCCTGATGTATTCCAGGTTCTTGTGGTCCGTAAGCACGGTGAACGGATGCTTAGCCCCCTCCAACCAATGACGCCACTCACCAAATGCCTTGCGCATCGCCAATAACTCACGGTCTCCCACCCCGTAGTTACGTTCAGCAGCGGTGAGCTTCTTGGAATAGAAGGCTATGGGCGGAGGGAGCTATGCTTCAACGCCCGCTGGGAAAGCACCGCGCCTACTCCCACATTAGAGGCGTCCACCTCCACTATAAAGGGACAGTTTGGATCCGGTAGGTGTAAGACCGGCACCTTTACAAATGCTTGTTTCAGCTGGTTGAACGCTCTCGTAGATCTCTCTGTCCAGCGAAGCTTGGTACCTCCCCCTCTCAGCATATCAGTAAGGGGCTCTGCGATCTGGCTATACGCGCGAATGAACCACCTATAAAAATTCGCGAAGCCCGGAAACCTCTGTAGCTTGTACCAAGTGTGAAGCTGTGTCCATTTCACGACCGCCTCCACCTTCCCAGGCTGCATGTGCACGGAGCCTGGCCTGATGGTGTAACCCAGGAAGTTCACCTCGCTGAGATGGAACTCGCACTTCTCCAGCTTGCAATACAGACGATTGCACAAGAGCGTGCCCAGGACAGCCCGTACATCATGCACATGTTGGTCTAAGGAGGGTGAATAGATCAGGATGTCGTCGATGTAAGCGACCACACATCTATTCAGGTACTCCCTTAGGACCTCATTAATGAACGTCTGAAAGAACGACGGAGCAGAGGCCAAGCCATAAGGCAAGACGCGATACTCATAGTGACCTGTATAGGTACTAAACGCCGTCTTCCATTCATCACCCTCGCGTACGCGAATAAGGTTGTAGGCGCTGCGTAGATCCAATTTAGTGAAAACTTAAGCCGACCTTAACTGCTCCAGCGGGTAGGCAAAGTTCACTAAGAGGGAATTGAGCCCCTGATAATCCACGCATGGCCTCAGTCCCCCATCCTTCTTCTTTACAAAGAAGACGCTGGCTGAGGCGGGATAGGTGGAGGGAGTTATACAACCCTGAGCAAGAGCCTCCTTTATATACTGACTCATGACCCGCTCCTCTTCCTGAGACAGTGGATAGACTCGGCCGCGCGATGGCGTCGTGCCTGCCTTAAGGGTGATGTGAGTCCTATGGCCGCTGTGGTGGTAGCTGGGTAGCCTTGGCGGCGCTAAACACCTAAATACCTGATACGGGGCCGGTATCACTGGAGTAGTACTGATGTTGGGGTGGCGACCGAGAGCCCTGGAGGGGCGTGACCCACCTCAGCAGCTTACCCGTTGACCAGTCGATGAAAGGGTTATGAAGCTTAAACCAGGGGAGACCTAATGTAAGGGGATAACGTGTGGAAGGGAGGACGTAAAAACGTGTTTGTTCCTTTCTACCCTGAATGAATAACGTGACTGGTGCAGTGCGGTGATAAATAATGGTGGCGACCTGGCCCCCTCACCGTGACATAGTATAGGTTTACATTCACATGTTCCATATTCATATATTTCATATGTTAACCTGTTAATGTCTCTGAACCACTTTGTCATAGGCTGTTCATGTGGGCTCCAGCCTCCTATCTCCATCACAGAAAAACACCACAGGCATCTTGGACCAACAACACACTTCTGTAATAAATGGCCAACACAGACATAACCTATCCACCATCTCATGCCTGAATCATCAACTCCTATGTGAATCGCACACAAGTATTTGTGGGGAATACTTCAAGTGAAATTGTGTGAGTTTATTTAAATTCATTCTCTCTGTTCCAACGGCTCTCTGTGCAGGCATCTCTCAGGTCCTCTCCTGCCCCTCTGGGTTGAAGGAGACATTCAGCCAAGACCGGTCATGCTCAGCTGTAAACCCCTCCCCCCCCCCCCCCACCACCACCACCACCACCACCACCACCTCCGCCACCACCTCCGCCAAAGTAATGAGAACCATCACGGAGCAAACAATCTGCATTCATCATGCCTCATATGAGGGTGGCTCTGTCCACAACCCTGTTAAACAGAGAAGAGCGATGGATAGAAAGCAGGCCTGGATCAGAGGAGGGAGAGAGAGAGAGAGAGAGCCGTGACCGCCTGACCTGGGCTTGAGGTGCAGCGGCCTCAGTGAGGTCTACACGAGCTCCGCACCAGAGAACTCAGAACGGTGCGGCTCCCCGCCCTGCAGACGGATCGGCTCATCGGGCCGGCGGACCCTTTCATGCTGAGGCTGCCTGCCATCTCTTCAGCTTCACAGCTGCTTAGACACGGCCTGGCGCTGTTCACCGCGGAGGGGTCGAGGCTTGGCTCAAGGGCACGGCAGCATGAGGGCCAGGGGAACAGCATGAACAAATATACAAAGTCAGGTGCAGTCTCCTCCTCATCACCAACTACACCGCACATTACACCACATATCTGATTTTAGATCGAAACATGGATTGCTTCACATAGACACGATATGTGTTTATTGTAGGCACAGGATTTATTTTTTTAAGTTAACACAAGATTAGTTTTTCATGCAGCATTTGTGTTATGTGACTTTGTTCTTTTTGAATAAAGAAATCCTACCCACAACTTAAGCCTTTCATAATCTCGATTGCTAATAACTTTCAGCTGACCGTAATGTTTAAAATGAGTGCAGTTGTCTCCAGATACTGATGATGAATCAGTATCGTGGAAAGAACACATGACACAGCTTAGAGGGCCCTTCAGGTAGGCAGCCATTGTTTCTTAGAGAGGCATCAATCATTTATAAGCAAGATGCTGTGTTTTTACTGCTGATTACATCTTCTGTTTGAATGTTTGGATGTGAGTTTAAATGACTCGCTTGATGTGAGGATCTGCGCCAGGGGAACTCTTCTGGAGATCACTGGCAGGTGCTCGTCTGTGTTCTGGCACAGGAGAGATGTGGCGGAAAACACAGACTCAGTACACTGACCTCCCGATTCAGTACACTGGGCTAAATGAATGTTCTTGTTCTCATTTCTACTGTAATGAGATGGTTTGAATGGGACAATTTCCACAGCTGGGAATCATTTTGAAGTAACATTAGTGCTATCCCACAGTAATGGAACATGAATATGCATGGTAATACAATAATATAAAACACAGTTTCCATATGTAATTGTGTAAATAAAGGACATTTCCAGTATGAAAGAGACAGTGAGAGTGGTCAAAGTCTCTTTGCATTGAGCTTCATGTTATATATTTTGACGATTCCACAATGAAGAAAGTGTGTGTTTACAGGGGCAGAAAGAAAGACCACCCACTGCACCACAGTAATATATGTCCTTGAAGAGACAGTCTGACACTAATGAATATGTGGTGCCAATGTGATTATTCATCTGTCCAGCTGTCTATAAATGTTTCTCACATGGTTTCATTCTGTTCTGAAGGGAGATGGAATGCCATCATATCTGGACGCGAAGCAGAAATATGAAATGAACAGGCTGGCATGTGAAATGCAAATAAATTATAGGCTTGAACAGTGCCCTTCAAACTTAACTGAGTGACTAATTTTCAACTAATTTTTGTTTTGAGTGGTGTGTAATTATACACAGGATGAGATGGCAGATATCCTGCACTAAACCATTAGGGTTTCACGCAGGACTCAGTCCGTTCACTTCACTCATAATAAACCCCTGAGAAGCTGCTACTCAGTAAGCTCTTCACGGCGTTCCTCAGGTAGGTGCATCTTTTCATCAGTGTTTTGCTACATGACACATAAGGAACGCTCACCAGCGCGAGCCGTCCTTCACCACCCCCTCCGAGCTCGCTTTTAAACCACAGATGTACCACTTACCAAACTTCAGCCAAACACTGCCTAAACTGTAAACTCCATTGTTGCTTCTATGACAACTAAGGCCAGACCCACTCTTACTGATACTGCTAATAAATCTAAGATTAAGTAAAACTACTACGAACTTTAATTAATTACTAATTCATAACTAACTAAAAACTAATTCAGATTTATGAGACTGTACTGTAATTTTAAAATTACAATGACAGTGGATGAACGATGCAATTAACCCTGCTTCACCTATTCTGTTTACTTCCTTTTCAAAGATATTGCTCAGTTTACATAGTTATATTTACAGATATCACAGATAAATTGAAAGTACACTCATCAACATAGCCCAGGTGTAAAGAATACACTGAAGTCACGGAGAAATCAAATTTGTCATTTGTGTCATAGGGGCATTACTTATTATTTTTGGCATAATAATTTGTTCTTAAATGACATAGGTGGTGCATCTTGTCTCCCTGAGAATTTCAATAAAAATTCCAGCAGACCCTTAAAAGCCTTTATGCAACATAAAGACTAAACACGGCTACTATAAAAATACATTTTTATTTCAGTAATTCAGTCGTCGTAAGTCAGTTATAAATTACTGTGCTTCTCTGTAATATGCTTAGGCAATTGTGACACCACACTACCAATATAATTTTAATTGCCTGGCTTATTAAGATGCTGGGATATTTCAATTATGCACGTGCATTAGAGTCCCTCACAAGGGCCTGGGAGGAATATAAGCCATATTTGATTTAATTCCTTATAATTACTGTAAAATGAATTTGAATTGTAACATTGCCTCTAAAACAAATTGCCATGTTTTTGTATGCTTCCATGTGAATTGGTACATCAGTACAATAAAATATTTTTAGAGCTTCTTTATTAGGGGAAGTTTTCAGCATTGGGTAGATATATTACTATAACAACAAGGAATAGAATCATAATTTATGCATAAATTGTCATTTATGGTCTTTCATGTGATTCACATTGTGCACAGAAAGCGATAATGAGTGCTAAATGCCTTACGAAAGTAACAAAAAAAAGCTTACAAATGATTTCTGAGCGCTATGATATAAAGGTCTTCCTCATTTTTCAGCTCACTTTGCCCCCTTGGATTTCATCAAAGTTTGTTTAAAGACACAATATAACAACAAACTGATGGAAACTGCTTATCTTGACTGCTCAATGGCATGGTTCACTTAACATACAGTAATTGACTTTTTGCAGTTGTTTCATATCTAGGGAGTTTAATTTCCTGTAAAGTAGTGTGGATGCAAGAGTTTGAAAAGAGAGAGAGAATTTCATTAGCATTCTATAAAGAATTCAGTTCTTCAAGTTACAAAGTACCTTTCATTTAAAGAAAACTGTAGGACCAAAGCTATAGCGGTTCGGTGAGACTTCCATGAACCCACTTGCTTCCTGCCTTGACTACAGCTGGGCAGATACTGAACTGCTTTGTTTCATATAAAAAAATGTAATGAGCCAGAGACTCTTCCTGGATATCTAGCTCCCATGCTTGCATTTCATCTCATAACAAGCCCAAATGTATTTCTCTCATCAATGATGGCTCATGCCTCTCCGAGTGGATCTGCTGGTTCTGTTGGGCAAAGACGAGCTCCCTTTTTAAAATCAGGAGACACAGCAGCTTCATAATTAGATTTGCTTTCCGTGCAGCTTGGGCACGTTCAATCTAATCTATTTATGCATTCCCTTTTTCAGGCCTCATTGAGATTCTATTGCCTCATATTTGCACGTCGGCTGTCAAAAACTTGCCTTCTTTTTCCTTACAATTCGAGGCTCATTTTGTGAGCGGAGATGGGCAATGATTGCCTAATGGTCTCATTCCGAATGCAGTGTGCTGGAACCCCAGACTCTCTTCACTGGATATAATTTCTGCACGGGGCAAATTTGGAGGGAGAACACATAATCACACATACCCAGATACTCAGACTGGTGAATGTATTGGTGTTGAGTTGATTGTCTACCTTAAGTGGGGGAGTTCCCTCCACATGTGTGTACTGTGGGTGTTATTAATAGCAACATGGCTGTATAGCTGCTCTGTTGACAGCTTGAAGTGCTCTGAGGTCCCAATGAAAATGATCATTTCTGCAATTGTAGTTCTCTACTCCAGCAGTCAGGATTCAAAATTAAATGATTATAAGATTAAAATGCAGAATATGTACATTTAAATTAGATGAATGTGATGAGAATCACAGTTCGTTTTTGTGCATAATCTCCCAGTTTTATACATATTTGTCCTATTGGTAATTGGACAATTACCATAATGTTTAATAAGGTGCAATGTTTAGCACTCAGTTGCGTATCGTTTGCAGAGAATAGTTGCCTAAAGTGTTTGAACTCTGAGCATGCTGCAATGTAACCATTTTCATTTTCCATTATGATCTCATGATTACAAAACTGAGAATTTGCACAATCCAACTCATATCAAGTTAGAAAGGATAAAAGCTAAAGGTTAGTGTGACGTTTTGTAGTCTTATGATGACTGGACTCATATGAAATCGTTGATGTTTGTAGTCATTTCTGGAGTAATTTCTAAAGTTTTGGGTGAATAATTAATTTCCCTCTTGTCCTTGAGGGCCAGTCTGGTCTGATACTCCGTAACCGCATGTAAAATTAAATGGGTGTCAGTGTGGTTCGGGTCAGACGCTGAAGAGTTTGGCTGGACCTGAGGAGTTAAGATGTTTCTACTTACTTGTGAATTCAGCCAGTGGCGTCCATCATCAGTCATATCATGAATATAAACCAGTGAACCACTTCCACTGGCAGCCAAGCATGCATATGCCACCGTGTTTAATGAGGCGGTATACTGCAGATTAGGAGTGGCTGCGTTTTCTCATTCCTCCTGCTATCACTCAGGTTACAGGTACAGGTTATTCTCGCTTTCATTTGTCTAGGATGTAACAGGCTTGCTCATTTTTTTAGCTATACCACAACCCAGATTCTGTTCTTTCAAACACCTTTTAAAATTCCATTTAAATGTATTCTAAACCTACTGAGGCCATGCTAGTGATGTCTTCTCTTTATACAATTATACTTTGTGCTCTATGATACATGTAGGCCTACAGCCTGGTTAATACTCTACATTAGCATAAACTGTATTTCACATATGATATCTTTCTCCATCAAGAATAAATGGGAAAGAAAGTCTGGCCAACTTTATCCATAATATAGACCTGTGGGTTTTTCAGTGGGAAGTGATGAGATGGAGTGAGCTGCCCCAATCTTTATCACAGTTACAAAATCTTCTTAATACATTTCGTACATCTGCCTAAAAACTACTGTACGTAAAGAATATTCAGGTGTATCAACCATATCCATAAAATCAGATTTGTATAATAAACTTAAAATGACAAACTGCTCTGAGATACAATATTTGTAATTTAATATAAAATCATTTGGTTCAAGTTAAGATCTTTGAAGCATTTCATTCATTCTTCTATGTTCAAGTTATAGATATTGTTGCTTTTTAACTCAACGAAACCTAAGGTTATGGAGAATAGGGTCTTGAGGAGTTCTTGAGAATATTTTATTACTAAAAAGGTTATGCTTTTGAAATAACATTGCAAGACCAGTGAAGAACTAACATCTTTGAAAAACTCAAATATTCATTCATATGTCAGTCAAGTCAAAATTCACAATTCAGTAGAGCTAGTTGCTTTTAAAAATTATATCTGGAGCTGACCAAGTCAAGGTAAAACAATTCTATGATAATATGTGAAATCACGAATATTTCACTTTGCAAATTTTTTTGCTTTTTTATGTGCACTAATGACTACTTGACTGAAACACTTCTGCACATCTGTATTGTTACAATGAACCACTACAGCACCCTTTGATACACTAACTTTATTTACACTGCTAGTTTTCTCATGTTACCCTTAAAGCGCTGCAGCACTTCAGAGAAGGAGACTCTCAATGCAGTGTGGTTAGAGATCTTCTCAGCTCTGCTGTTGTGGGTTGAGGAAGGAGAGCGTTACTTTCATGGCTGTGTTCCTCAGTTCAGCTTCTCCCACCACACTTTCGAAATATTAGATTACGGCAATTTAATTACGGACAAAGTGGGACTAATAAAAGAATTTAATTAGTCATTGGGAAAGAAGGCAAAGTGGCAAGGGTATTGTCTAATTAACCCATGTCACTCGGACTTCAGGAGTATTGCTCGTCGTAGCTATTGGTCTTGTTGCTGCCATGACCTCAAGTGTCCCAACCTTGTCCGCTACACTTACGTCGTCATCTAGTTAGGAAATTGGCAGGGTTCGTTAGAAGGAGCATGCAGAGTGGGCAAACTTCCTCGTGTGCAAGAACCCTTGATGGGCAGATTTAATATGCATCTGGTCAAGGGTCCCCAATTACTTTTCATCCAGGTCACTTTCCACAGATTATCATGGACTAGCAGACTTACAAAGGTAAGTTTCTTTGTTCTCAAGGACGAGACCCATGTCAATCTTCGTTTGAGGGGCAGTAGAACTAATTGAGCAAATTATGCTCAATAACAGCCTATTTATGACAACGCCCCACCCCCACACCCCTCACCAGCAGTCTCCGTTAGGTGGCAATGGCGTCAGCATTGTTCATATTTCATTTTTTTTTTGGTACATGGTTGTCTGTTTTGGTTCTGTCCTACACCCCACTCAGATGGTGTGTGCTGTGCCTCATTGATCGGACCACCTGTGTTATGTCCCTCTGTTGTCCTCTTTAAAAACTGTGTGTATGTCCATTTGTTGGTCATTTTATGTTATGTTTGCTTTCTTCTGTTGTTAGCGCACAATTATGTTCGGATTAGTTTTCATTCATTTAATTAAACTCGTCAGTTGGAGATTTGCTCTTTTTCCTGCATGTTCTCTGCATGTGACACCAAGTTACTACCAGTAACGAGAAGATGTTCTATCTTCTCCTTTTACTTTTAATGATATTCCTAATAAGAACTTCTGTTTGTTCAGTGTCACCGCTGCAGCCAGCAAGAAGGTCACATACTTCTGCAGTCACTTCTGTAGTAGCCATTTTGTATCGGACTTTGAGGACTGTGGTAATACCCACTGGGGAAACTGAAGCCTTTGGCCTTGTCAGTCCTCATCAGCTGGCGAGAGGAGGCTAACAATGTCTCAGGGCTAAATCCTGAAGCTCAACTGTTTATCGGCTAAGCTTTTTTCTGCTTTTCATTCAAGGTGTAGCTCCATAAAGCCTCATGTCAGACTCTTGACAGGGCAAGCCCCTGACATATTTTATTTTCCAAATCCTGATGCTTTGGAGTTTTTTCAACTACCCTTAGCCTATTTTGTTCCACATGACTGTAGGCTGAGGTTACAATGGCAGTCTAAGGAAAGTGTGTCTTGGTTAGCTAAGTAAGGACTATGGCTAAAATGAATGGTGTGGCGAAGACTGCCTTTCCATTATCAAATCGTCCGCTGTGACCTCTTGACCCGTTTTTTTTTTGCCTGTGGGCTGAATATGAATGGTGGTCCTATGGTCATGTGCATGACCCTCTCTTGGTTTGCTTCCTCATTAGCAGCTCGGTCTCCATGAGGAACTCCATTAGTAATCTCCATATATCCTGCACACACTCTCCTGTCCTTTTTAGGTCTCTGTCCGTCACCTTGTATCTTCCGGTTTGCTCTGCCCCTCTGTATCTGTTTCTCTCCATACGCAGAATACCCAGCGTTCCTCTCTTCTATCTTACGTCCTCTACAGTCTTTTCTTTGTTTCACCCTCAGGATATACACATAGTCCTCTGGGCAGAATGCAGTTTGTATGTTTGATGTGTTTGGGCCCAGGTTAGAAGATACTGCCCAACCAATTTGGATTTAAATTGGATATCCCTGAACCCAGTGTCTTTCGGAATGCCCTTAGTAAATAAGTAAAGAAAAAGGTGTGTACGGAGCTGCAACAGCATAAATCAATAGTTGTGGTTTTCAGAAGAAGCATCAAAGGTCTCTCAGGAATAATGTACTAATAAAGTGCCAAAAACAATATCTGGTAAAAAATGAAAGTTTGTTCATGCTTGTCATTTATCTCTGTATATTTATATTGTAGACATGTAGGTATAATGAAGCCTTTGATCAACTCCCACTGACACTGAAAATGTGTTTAGAATGGCCACACCCGAGCGCAAACCTACACCGTTGAATTTCTCAAAATGCCTAAGCAAAGTAAATCAAACCTGATGAAACCATGCGAGTAGAGACAAGTAAAACAGCCACTGAGCTCTTTCCCTAATATATGTACAGTAGCGTGACATCATGTCCACAGATGGTCTCATCACTCTCAAGGCAGTCTGAAGTTAAACGTAGATACCCATTATTCAATGCAGCGCCTCGGCAGGCATGTAATTACTGCTGGGTCTACCGAGAAGCTCGGTGAACTTGACAGTGCGCAGAGCAGATAAAGACACAGTGCTGACAGAAAACACTACCGAACCATGTGCAGAATACATCTAATCTGCACTCTGAAAACATATATGCAGGCCTCATTATATGGCAGTGTTGAAATGGGTGTGTAGACACATGTGAGTGTCTGAGACACAGAGAGGGTTCTCCATTTGTTGTACCTTCTCTTATGATGAATGCAACGACTTCGATGTTTTCTGGTCATGACTCATCCACAGTGTTCTATTGTATAATGTACTGTAGGATCCCAAACTCTCAGCCCATTACCATGGGCTGCTTTTACTAAACATTTTTCACAAACCAATGCACAATTTCCTCGTATGATCCTTATTATTAATTAGATCATACTTATTATATTATCTAAGAATATTTAAGAATAACACAACTCAAACCTCTTTAGTCAGTGGAGAGATTTAGATTTGGGCAAAATCTAAAGGTATATCTAAATGTTCTTTTTATACACTAACATTTTTTAAGTAGTAAAAACATGTATGCCCCTAACTCAAAGTGCTAGCTGTTATTGTGTCCTAATGCATAACATCTGATAATGCATCAGTACAATTCTACAGCATTGTCACAGCTACTGCTGGTGTATAGATAAAGAAAATTTGTATAGATAAAACATTTCAGATGTGTGTAGTGTACCAATGTAAGAGAAAATCATTTGGAGCTAACATTTGGCTAAACTGTTAACCTGCTTCTCGGACCATAAACATATCTGTTCTTTTCTGCGATCGGTTCTATAATTATCCTCACAGCTCGTTTGCTTCATAATCTTTATAAAGCAAAAATTGTTTTACCCCTTTCATTTGCGTTTTCTTTTAACATGGATCTGTGCAATAGATGAATCTTGGGGGTCTGTGGAATCTACTAAATCCAAGTTGAACACATATCAAGCAATCCCAATTTAAAAACTGCACAAAAGAACATGTAAAGATCTCTCGAAGTGATTCAGTTTGCTTGAGGCCTAATCTGCTCACATCTGGGAATCATCTAGTCGGGGCTTTGTCGCTCCATTCTGTTCTCTATAAAACTAATATGGCGGCTGTCACACAAGGCAGGCACAGATGTGGGCTCTGCTGGCCTGTGGCAGTCTCAGCTCCTGTACACATGAGTAAATGGCACATCTGGAGGGCTGATAGCAGTACAGCACTCCCAGGGGATAAGCATGGCTGTCTGGGGTGATGGGGGAGAAGAACAGCCCCCCAGTGGCCCGCAGCATATGGGCTCACACATGGAGGACACCTCCACTGCTATGGTGGATGTTATTACCACCTCTCCTCCAATCTTGGCCAGAAGGCCTCCTCTTTCATTCCAGGCACATCTCCGCAAATATCCAGTTGTTCTCTCATGGTGTGCAATCACGTTGACTATGTTTGATTTGTATCGGTCATGCTATTCCTAATCATATTTTTTTTACATAAGCATGCGGGTCAGGTTTCGTTTTATGAATGTGATTTCTCTTAATTCTGTGAATACACACGCAGCTTAGATATGTGAATGTGATGTGTAATAATATAATGCATTCATACTTGAAACCTACCACATCAAAGACAATGACAAATGCTTACCTCAGCAACCCTGTGCCCCCCTGAACGCTGCCTTTATTTTTTTTTTAGGAATATGTTTCCGGATCTCTTGGGAGCAGTAGGCGCACTGTCGGTTCAGTGATCTACTATGCTGCCTTCATCAAAGACAATGACTTCAGGAAAAAAAAAATCCCAGTATCTCACCTGTCTGCTGGCCACCCAGAAAGCTCTTAATAGATTTTCCTAACAGAAAGCGACTGTCTCGGTGTAACCAAGGCAACATTACTCAAGATACATTTCCTCTTGATATTAGAAGTGGGATGAGTGGGGACTGTCTGGCTTCCTTATCGGACTTCAGAGGACATCCAGATTCACTTCTACTCCCCCACTTAAATGACTGATGATAACCCCCTTCCTTCAGCGCAACGAAGGGAGTGATAGAGGCAGAGACAGAGGAGAAACCAACGTGTGAAGCGAGGGACAGCATTCCACCAAGCTTTTTTCCCCTTCTTCTCTCGTTCTGTTTGTTAAACTCCGCTCTGATCCTCAGGAGACAAAGATGCTTCAAAATTGCTTGGAGTCTCTTGGATGAACTATAATTGGTTTAATTTCTTCCCCACCCTGTAAAAGTTTGTGTATATATTTATATGCATTTAATGTGCGTAATCTACACTGGTGTGTGGAAATGCATGAACGAAGCAGTTTTCTGAGAAATCTGCCTTTTTTTTCAGCTAGCTTGCATTTTGTCATGAGTATACAGTATAACATGCACGACAAAAGCAGGGAGCCATCAAGTCTCCATCTGAATAGTTCAATGAAACTAATTAAATGAACATGAACTGAACCATAACATAAAAGCACACCAGAACTTAAGAAAGCCAATGTTACATTAACAACGGCCGACAATCGGTCAAAGAAAGACCAAAACAATCGCACACAGATGCGGTGGCGGAGGAGACATAGGGTTCACACACCACTCGAATAGGGTTCGGCACGTAACCAAAACAAAACAAAACAAAACATGTAACAGGAAACAGAACATAAACAAAAAAAGCTGTGTGCAATGCCTGCCACTGTTGGGACAGCACCTTCACATACAGTATTCATAACAGTGTATGTGTCCAAATATATGTGCATGTGTGTGTGTTTACAGATGTGAAGATATACTCTGCACTTACATGTTCAGTGTAAGTACCTACCTGTGGCCATACCCACCGTGGTCTACTTCATGTCTATCCATTATTCTTTGTGTGTTTTACCCATTTGTGCTGTGTGCATTGGAACGGGCTCCTCTGGTCCTTTCGGTGTTTGATACATTGCAAATCCCAGCCCTCCTTCCTCGTGCTCTTCCAGGCCTTTCAGCATGAGCTTGTGTGCCTCACAGAAAACCTGCTCCTCACGTCAGTCCAAGCTCCTGCACGATGTTCTTAAAGCCCTGGAGATGCCATCTCTGAGTTAGCTGCCCCAGCGTGCCTCAGTAAAGACTGCAGCAGTGGAGAAACGTATAGATGCTCATCTTTTGTCAGCATGAAATGAAGACATACCAGTGTCATATACACATATATTTATATTCAGCCAATACACTGTACATACACACACACACACACACACACACACACACACATTTATATATACATATTCACATTCATACGTATAGTCAGTTTCTCTTTTCTAGCAGCTAGTTGAGTTAGAAGGTGGTAAAGAACAAACAGGATTCTCAATTATCTCAATTAGTGACTGCAGCCTGGAGTCCTTAAAGAAATGAAGAAAAGAGCACATAGATTTCAACGATCTGTAATAGTCTGATAAGCCATTTTAACACTGTGAAGCTTTTAAAGGAGGCAATCCTGTTCTGTCCTTTTCTTTCACTTTGTTCTCCGAAGCCTTTGAATAAACAGGAAAATTCTCCCCTTTGGACTCGTGATGGTCTTTGGCCTTTACTCTATTCTGTTCTGCATAATTTCCCTGCATAATTTTGCCAATTTAAACTCTAAGGAAAAGATACATAGAGTAAGGACAAAAAGGCCTCACGTAGGGTTATTTACTATCATCAAAGCTTTGCAGAAAGGTTTGATGAACTACCGTGTGAAGTCTTTTTAAGGAAAACAGTTTTCATGCTGACAAAGATTGTCTGGGGCAGAAGGCTTCCACTTGCTTTAAAATTATTATCAGTGGATCATTCTACATTGATCTGCATCTACATTGCAAACTGAACAGCAACACTGCGCATGGGGGCCATTTTAAATTATGAGGTGGCAAAAGTTGCAATTTTGTTTCAATCAGTAGATTCAGATTCAGTTAACGGCAACTACTATCAATAAATCTCATGTTACATGAAAATTGTGGAAGATATATAATTTTTCAGTTATGCCCTATTGGTCATAATAGAACGCAAGGGTCCTGTTCCATTTATTGAAGGAGATTGTCTTTGCCCTAAACTGTGAATTATATAAACTCAAAAATGTAACTATAATAAAATGGTGTTTAATGAGGTCAAACTGAGGTCTCAAATTTATTTTTTAGGCATACTGTAAAACTGATTATTCTCATTTGCCAGTATGGTGTGTGACCACACTAATAAATTTATAATAATTTACTCTGAATTTGATTTTGTTTACTGTTATATTAATAATATCTTCATTATTATAGCCATTATAAGTCACTTTCTCCATCATTATTTTTAGTGTTTAAAAATAAAATAAACACAAACAAACAAATGACTAGTAGGGCCACAGCGCTTTGTTATTTGTTGTGATTAAAGTAACGTTGTCGAAACCAGCGGACTCGTGCTTCGTTCGTCTCCCTGAGCCCAGCGTTATAAGAAGAACATTCAGACGATGATAATAATAAACACAGAAGCCATTATCTACGTGACCCTTCATCAATGACCTGGTGGATGTTTCTTATATCCTAGTTTCTCCTTAGCACTGCTGAAATAAGTCAGGAGTCCATGGCATGGCCTCCTGTAAGAAGATATGACATTTTTAATTTAACAGAGAAAATCCTTGAGCAGTTGTGTTTGGGGACTGTTGGTTATCTGATTGCAGGTCTTTGAAAGTTAACCTCAAACATGTCTGTGGCTGGGAGGAAGCTGTCACAAGTTCAAACCTTCACTTCCAAAGGAAACATGAGTTGATGAAGTCTCAGAGTCAGCCTAAGGATTTCATTTATTAATAAGCCACATTCAATATATAGGGGTTTATATGCACACATATTTAAAGCCATGGAGAATTGCAAGTATTATATAAGAGTATTCTGGATGAAATGAAATAGTTATAGCAAAGTTCTTCTGCATCTATTAAGTCAGTAGGTCTTTTTTAGACAAGGCTGTTTCATGATTTTAATTTTCATTTACTGTATGTGATTGTGTTCAATAAAGTGATCCCATAAAATTATATGCCTGCTTTGTACTATATTTTACACTGAAGTTCTTATTCTGTAATTTCGAGCTTCCGCCTAGCCAGGAAGAAGTTTGGTCTGCATCCATCATTAATCTACCAAATGATTTGAAATAATTATAATGGCTGACAGAAACTGACAGAGTGGAACTGACAGAAAATAAACTTGTGAGATTCAGGATGATTGGAAGAAAAAACAGTTGCAAAACATATACATTTTCCTACATTTCAGCAACCTCCTCACCAGTGCTGATTTTACTTCAACTGTAAATTTCTGTAAATCTTTTAAAGGGGTTTTAGTAAAGTAAGCATGTGTATACGCAAGTGGAAATATGGAAATTCTTTTGGCCATATATTGTAGTGTTCTGCTAGATTACTTCAGCTCTCCTGTAATTATCAACAGAAACAAATCATAAAGATCAGTTCAGATGAGAAACTCAGTAGCTGATGGGGTCAAATTTTAAAACATATTGTAATTATGCGCAGGAATATATGTCAGATATCCTATGTCAAACCATTAAAGCTTCACGAAGAACCTAAGCCCACTCACTTCATATCAGCAACTACATCACTGTAAGCTCTTCACAGGGGTCATCAGGTAAATGTGTGCAAACTCATCCCTGCCCTCTTTCTTTGCTTCCTGAATCTAATGTCAAATCATACTGCTATGCTCCAAAAAGCCTACAAATCCAGAAAGCCCTGCCTTTTATACTGACATATCGATTAAGTTATTCACTTTGAAGTATGCAGGCAGTCCCTTTGGGGTCACACCATGGAAAATCCTATCTTCTACATTAAGAAGACTTATAGGCCAGAACAGTTATATACCCACAGAACCCTTCTCCTTTGGAATAAGGATACTTGCTGCTTTTCTCCACTCTTTCGGGAAAATCCCCTTCTTCCAAGCTACGACATTCACCTTCCATAAAACCTTTAAAACCTCAGGTGTATTTTGTACACCCTGGTGTAGAAAATGCCTTTGCATAACACACCACATCTTGACCCTCACACCAGTTTGAGCTGACATCCATTTGCCACTCAATGTCACCACTGGAGAAATGTCTGGTGGAAGCTCCATCTCATTTGCTTTATCCTTATCAGTATAAACACACCATCAGAACTTCTGTTCTCCTCAACACTGCTAGCCTGCCCTTCAGCTCCTTCAGCGGTGTATTAATACCCTCTCCTTCCTCCTCCTAAGTGACTCCTGAACGAATCTCTTCCTACCTGCCTACTTTATTATTCCTTGTCCCGTTTAGTTTTTTTCCCCATATTGATAAAAAACTTCACTCAAGCTGTTCAGTTTATTCTCTGTGGAGCACTTCAAAATGGGCCAGTGCTTTTCAGATCTTTATTAATGCTCCTACAACCTACCCTGTCTGATGTACCTGACCATCTTACGTTTACCCTCTGCTCAATTCCTTTTTCTTTCACCAACTGTTTCATCCTCTCCTGCTCTCCTTCATTCTTCTTGTATAAATATGTTAATTATTTGGCATTTCATGCAAGCCTCCATATCTTGATAAAACAATCTGCCATGCAGTGTCTAGGTAGGCAGCTGTACTTTGATTATGTAAGCTATTTAATTAATAATGCCTTCATTATTATAGCCATTATAAGTAACTTGGTATTTTCATGTCACATGACAATGACTTACTTTTATTCTATAAAACAAGCTATGTACACAGCAGAGCTCCAACATGCTGAACTGGGGGAAAGCCCTAGCAAAGAAGGGCATTAAAATAACATGAAACAACAATCCAGATTAGAGTATCTTCAAAATCATGCAAGAAACTGGCTCAGATTCCAGAATGATGTCAATATTTTCACGATCATGTCAGAAATTATTCTTGATTGATGTTCATTCAATCAAGATAGTTCATTCGTTCTCATTTGTAATACATTCCTGCCTCTAGTTTCCTCTACCTTGAGCTCTATCCTTTCCAGTATCACATCTGCCACTGTTATTAACATAACTATTACTGTAAATATTTATATTAATATTAGAAATGAAAAAAGTTCTTGTTGGAAGGGACCATTTTTTTCTCATTTATGAAGTGCATCTCAATGTATACTTCACATCGAAAAATAAACTCTATTCTGAGCACAGACGGAAGGTTTGCTGGAACCGGGTCGACACATGAACCGGGTCGGTGGTGGATCTATGGAAGAACAGTGAGCAAGAGCCAAATGTGGCATTTGGAGGCCATGCTGTTTCCAGACAAAAAGTCAACTTCCATCATGCCTGCTGGTCAAGGGCAAGAGGGGAACGTGAGTAAAACTCGTGAGCCCTTTCAGCCGCTGTCTCTCTTGCACAGAACGGGACGCAGAGAGCAGCAGGATCGCCCCAATGGTCCTGCTCACTTCCTCACAAGTGTGAAATTTAATTGGACACCTGCACTGTGAAAGCGCACCCGAAATAGCCCTGTGGCATGCCATCGTGGAACTATGACCCGCTGTGGAACCAATTGTTTGCGGGGGAAAAAAAAAATACAGTCTCTTTCTGTTTCTTTCTCACTTTCTCAGCAGCCTGTGCACAAGGCTTGTGACAAAGGATCTGAGAAAAAAGGAATATTTCAAAGTCTGCAGAGGAGTAACAACACAGTAGTGAACTCTCATGTTCCACTTGTTCACAGTCCCTCATGCCTCCACATTCAGCTGTAATTCAAGTGAATGCTAAAAAGTTTCCCTTTCTTTCTCACTGATTCTTGGAGAAGAGTCTTATGTGATTGGGTCAAAACATGCCTTTCTCCATGACACAGTAATTATTCTCTCTTTTAATCGATTTGTCAAGCCGGCTGCTGGAGCTTACATGCAATCCTATAGGTATTATCCTGTACTGCACACCATAGTTTGAGCAGAACTGCCTTGAATTACAATGGTGTCAAGAATGCAATTAAAAATTTACACTTCACTGTTTATACCAATCAATATTGTGAGTGTAATGGCGGCCGACGCTTTAAATAAAGGAGTTGTCAGGAGGTACACCTAGATGCCAAGTATATTTATTTATTGATCTTGTAGTGCTCAAAGGTATAGAGAGCAAGCCTTCACCCTTATGGTGAAAAATGGAATCAACCACAATCTGTTTTCTATACACTGTCTCTTTCATTCTTACTGATTCTTCACTGCCTGAATGGTACAATTGAGTTTCTAGTGTTATGCTGATGAATGGTATATTTTTGACAATATAAAGAGTTGAGAATTAGCAAATCATACAAGCCCCAGACAGTGACCTGTTCAACACATTATTCAATGCTCACCCATCCAAATGATCAGAATTAGGTGTTCAAATGGCCTTCAGATTATCTCAAGAACAGTGCGCAGAGAGCTTCATGGAATGGGTTTCCATGGTTGAGCAGCTGCATCCAAACCATACATCACCAAGTGCAATGCAAAGCGTTGGATGCAGTGGTGTGAAGCACACCGCCACTGGACTCTAGAGCAGTGGAGATACGTTCTCTGGAGTGACAAATCACGCTTCTCCATCTTGCAATCTGATGAATGGTACTTGTCTGACTGAATTGTGCCAAGTGTAAAGTTTGGTGGAGGGAGGATTATGTTATGGGGTTGTTTTTCAGGAGTTGGGCTTGGCCCCTTAGTTCCAGGACATTTGGGACAATTACATGCTCCCAACTTTGTGGGAACAGTTTGAAGCTGGCCCCTTCCTCTTCCAACATGACTGCACCAGTGCACAAAGCAAAGCCCATAAAGACATGGATGGCAGAGTCTGGTGTGGATGAACTTGACTGGCCTGAACAGAGTCCTGACCTCAACCTAACAGAACACCTTTTGGATGAATTAGAGCGGAGACTGAAAGCCAGGCCTTCTCGTCCAACATCAGTATGTGACCTCACAAACATGCTTCTGGAAGAACCTTGTGGACAGCCTTCCCAGAAGATTTGAAGCTGTTCTAGATGCAAAGGGTGAAGAAATCAGCATCACATTGATCCCAATGGATTAGGAATGGAGCCCAATGGATTAGGATGTCACTTAACTTCAAATGTGAGTCAAGGAAGGTGAGCAAATACTTTTGGCAATATAGTGTATGTTCATTAGGGAACCTTTGTCAAACATGTATACATAGACACATAAAATATCAGGGCTCAGAATTTGAGAATTTATGCAAACTGAAGTAAACTGTTGGTACGATACTTTCATCCCCCTTCAGAGCTAAGTAATGCTTACTTTCAGGAGCACTCTGCCCAAGGTCAAGTTGTTGCATTGTGAATTATATATCATCTGAAAAGTTCTCATGGCAAGAGACACAGATTTCCCAGGCAGGAGCACAGTATGCTTCACCCCCTGCTTAGCTCCACTTGCGACTTGTGATAATTCAAAAGCTGTGAAAAATTACAAGCCCTGATGCAACTGGAAGAGTTTTCATGAGAGTCAGCCACACGTATGACCAGATGGCACAGAAAACGTACAGAAAACATACAGAAAACGTGAGACTTCTGCAAAACCTACGAAATGCTTGGCTATACGGAATAAGCAAACTGCAGATACGCAGATATGATCCGGCAGCACGTTTTTGCCAGAGTACCATTGGCAACATGACCTCCTGTTTTGAAAGACTGATAAATGACTGATAAATGTGGTCCATGGTGTTAATGCTAGTACTGCTCCTGGCCTCTAAGTGGAAAACAGACATCAAAGAAACGATGAATATTAAGTCTAACCAAATGAATATCACGGGAGTATATTTGTGCGATCAGAGTTCATTTTGCTATTTATTACTGGAGATTCAATACTGAGCAGCCCTGAAAAAGTCACAGACAATGAGACTTTTGATAATACCAATGCTGCTTGTGGTTGTTTACATAAAGGAAGCTCTTTTTGTCTCTAGGATTTATCAGAAAATCCAGGACCCATGAAGCAGAACAAGGGCTCAGCAGAATTTGTCAACAACTGACACTGGATATTCTTCAAACGACTGGTGTCAAGCTCACATTAATAAAACTGAGTCCCCCCAGGAAACAGGTCAGGATAAGTGAACATCAAACTGTTCTCAGATTGAGGAGTTTCTCAATCTGTGTGCATGGTTTTTGGTCTGTTTTGACGCTAGCATGTAAGGGGAGAAGCTGATTTTTGGTCTATTCTGATGGATTTGAGTTATGTCATCATGTTTATATCTGTGAGCCAGGCTTTCCTGGCATTTGGTAGAGTTGATTTCTATGATAGCTGCGGAAAAGAAAAATGACGCAGTATAAGTGACACAGTACAAGATCCTTAAAAACTATGATAATGAAATAAAAAAGACTGGATAAACATCTTTTTAAGTCCACACATGTCAAAGTCATGAAATGCACCTCCTCTACCTTTAACATCAAGCATGGAGGCAAGAGAGATGTTTGGGCATTTGGATTTAATCCTACACATCATCAAAACTATTACAATTTTGGGTAACACTTTACTTTGTGTTTACTTACTAATGTGAAGTAATGCATTAGTTAACATGAACAACACATGAAGTAACACATTAACAATAATTAACTAACGTTAAGTAAACATGTAACAGTTGCATCTCCTGTTTTGGCTCTATGTTGCTCATTCCTTTTTTGGTGCGACCTTAAAGGAATATATTACATTGTACTGATTTACCTACATAAGTAATGGCTAACTTGGAAATATCCAGAATCTATCAGCATATGAACTGAAGTGTGTCCATAATGTTTTTAGCTCTTTACTCCCTTTTGCTCCAAAATAAAACACTAAAGCTCTAAAAAGGTGCCCGCAACAGAGCCAAAACAAGAGCCGTAACTGTTACAAGTTTACTTAACATTAGTTCGTTATTGTTACTGTGTTACTTCATGTGTTGTTCATGTCAACTAATGGATTACTTCACGTTAAGTAAACACTTGTAAAGTTGTAAAGTGTTACCCAATTTTGTAATAATTACACATTTTGTGGTCTATTATTCTCAATATATTACACTTAAACTGGTTCACTATACTTGATTATTGCATAAAATCTTTAATATTATTTCTAATTATCCAGCATCTCACCAGGTTGATTGTATTTTTGCCACAAAGGCAAAAGCAAATGTGTGCTGTTTACAAAGCCCAATCCCCAAAAAATACCCACTGAAATAATATATTTTTTGTACCTATTTTGAAGGACGCAGCAAATGATGATGTCAGGCATAGCAGGAAAACCTGTTCTGTAATCCAACATGTTGGCACAGTGTTTTGGCTGCTAGTGTAATCGGACATGCTACCGTGTCATCGCACAGTCTTTGTCAAGTTCCCGTTGAAATACATCACCTTCATCTTTCATGTTGGAATGAGTCTATCTGTAGCTCTATGAAGGCTACACAAGCCATGGAGATGATCAGGCAGAAGAAAAACAGCAAAAATGTATGAGCTCTGCCTGTCACTGCACTGCAATATCCAAGCTGCAGCAGAGATGGTTTTGTTCCGGCCACAATTCGGCATGAATCTTAAGGTGATTATCAATTGTTTATGAAATAAGACGAATGAAATACTGAATGGGGGTTTTCAGCAGTGATGTTACCACCTGGACTGAATCACGGTGTTTGTCCATTGCCAGTCTGGACTGTTGTTTACACGCCAAAAAGTGACAGAAGAGCTGGCTAACATACGAGAGAACTGGCACATATGTTAGATTTGAAGCAGCTCTCTGCAGGGTCTCTTCCAGAACAGTTTCATATTATTGTTTGTACACAGCATTGTCCATCTTTTCATGTGATTCACCATCTCCTAGAAAGGATGTCTTGTGGTTCACTCTGTTAGCCAAGGCCTTATGCTGGAAAGAAGTTAAAGTCTCTGCTAGGAGCACAAACATGCTCTTCTGTAGTGGCATACAATAGGCTATGACCATATAGTAGCTTTGGAGTTCAGCTATGGGAGTCTTAGGACTTAAAGATTTGTGTTTTTCTCTGGGCAATTTGTGATGCCTTTAAAAGGCTTTTGCCATTTCTCATTTCATCCAGCTCCATTTTACACCCGTTTCAAGGACGTGTCTGCAGAACTGCAGAATTCTGTCGCTGGTACAAAGTGCCACAGTAAATTTTCAAATTTGTGATTAACTGCGCACTTGCTATCTTTTAAATGAATGATATCTTAAAATTCAATCCAACTTAATCTCACCCCCACCCCCACCCACCCCAAGTGCAATTATGAAATCTTGATTAAACAGTAAAAGAAAATCCTCTCACATTTAATCTAAGTAGATCCAGATAACTCTTCGCCCACCAGCCAAAGGTCTGTCATTAGGCAAATTCTCTGCTCTACAAAACAGATGTAATGGCACTTTCTTAGCAGACAGATGTCTCCTAGCCCAGATGGCTGAATTGGCACCCCTGGGCATGGGAGTCTGATGAGCTTCTGCTCCTTATAAGTAGAAGGGCGCAGGGAACGAGGGAGCACCAGCTGATGTATTATTCTTCAAAGAGTTTATCCACCTGACTACAACAGCACTGTCCGAGATTTCCTCCACTCTGCTACACAGTATTAATACAAGGCCTGATTCATTTTGGGGAGACTGATGAGAGCCCAGGGAAAGAAAGCAATCCAATAGGAGATATACCTTTTCTTAGAGATAATGGTACATAGTAATAGTTTAGGTTTGCAAGGAGGTTTAGAAAGGACTTGATTAATGAACAAACACAAATGTGTCACTGTTTTCACCTCTGTACACTATGTTGATATAGGCATTCTGTTGTAAGTCTAACGCCATGGGTGTGCAGTGAGACCGAGGTGTACGCATTTGCAGAGTAGAGGGAGATTTATTAAAGGGCAAATCCATAAGACAATCTGACACAGACAAGTAACCAACATTAAGAGACATGACAAACATGAAGCAGAAAGCAAGAGACAGAGTATAAATACATCAGGGATAATGATGGAACTAAAGCGAAACAGGTGATGGAGATGACAATAACGTGAGGCAGAGTAACAAATCAGTGTGTGGAAATGGAAAATGCATGGGAAACCAAAACAATAGCACATGGAATAAGTAAACAAAGACATGAGCGACATGAGGAGGCGGAGACAGACATGACTGTTAGTATCTTATTTGAAGTATTCAAAAGACCTGAAATATCTTCCTTTACAAGGTTTAACCTGGAAGCTTAAAGTTGCCATTTCTAATGGAAACATTTCTTCTCAGTGTACGAGTGTAAGTTTTTTTTTTTTTTTTTTTGGTAAATTTCAATTTAACACCCAAGTCTTGGCTTTAACCTCCAAAGTCAATTCTGATAATTGGCTAGAAATTAGTTTGAAAAATGCCTGGTGAATTTGGGGACATGATCAATATGCCATCCATACTTGTCCCAATTGTCTGTGGGCCTTTGACAGACATCTGGTATGCTGTATGGATTTGGTTTGAGTGACAGCACGAGCTGTTCAGAGGGGCATTATGAGCTATTAGCATTCTGTGACATTTTCCCGTGTGCCCAGAAAGCCAGAGCAGTCATGTAAACAAAGCACCATCACCAATCACAGCAAGGAGAATGCGCCACATAATCTAATGTAAAATGACATCGTACACTGGACAGGCTACTCAGAGTGCATTTTAATGGGGAATGAAGGGTCAGTCTTGGTTATGCGGCAAGCAGAATTGAGGGAGATAAGAGAGCAGAGAGTGAAAAGGTGACTGAGAGAGTATGGAATTTTAAAGTTCACGTTCAGAGAGAGGTTATCAGTGAGAACTGCATGACGTTAACCTATCAGTAGAACTGCCGAAGGCAAAAGCTTTTGATAATGCTGGGGCTTGATTTGGATGAGTTACAGGCTAGAACAAACTCTGGACGGTCTCTGTGTGTAAAAGATGCATGTAGTAGATACAAACAGCATGCAAACATGTCTTGCATGTAAGACTGACGAAGCAAGACTCCAGTCCGTAGCAAGACATTTTTACGATTCCCCACCAGCGTTCCAAAATAGAGACATAATGAAAAAAGCACTAGTACTCTGTTTCCATGGTTACACTGCCAGTTTTTTTTTTGTCTCCACAATCAACGAAAGGATGAATAACATCACTCGAAAACACAGCAAACTGAACAGCACCTTAGTGACCTTAAACCTCATATGGATGTATGGATAAATTTAGCAAGTAGTGTTTTTTTTTTGTTAATTCATTATATAATCACAAATATCAAACACAAAGCCCCAAATGTCTGGGATGAGATGCGTATAGATGATGGGCTGCATTTCAGTGAAAGAAAACCAGCAAATAATGGCTCCCCAAGACCATAAACAGAGCGCTAGCAACCACACACGGTGGAGCACAGAGCAGAACATCCTCAGAGCCAGTGTAGGTGTGAGTTGCCCCCTTCATCTTCTCTCATATCTAAAGATCACTTTAAGGATTCTGAACTGGGTTAATGAAGAAATTCGGTAATGTAGACAAGACCATTAAATTACCCTTGTTTGTTCATAGCCAGCTTTCTTGTTATTAGAAAGAATATGAAAAAAGTGTCCAGACAGAATATTTATACCAATAGCATTAAGATAAGCAACTTGACTAAAAATGTGATTTACAATATTCAAAGATTTTGATAAGCATTCTGTTGTAATTTGACCCGCAGGTTTCTATTCAGATAAGTCAGTGATAAGTGGTGATACAGACTCAGAACACTGTTTAAAAATCTAGCAGAACGCCATCAGTATTGAACAAACACAGGACTCACAAGATGCTTCATAGATGCTTCATAGTAAAACAGTGAATGCAACAGTCAACAGAAACCCCAAGGGACAGAAGTTTTTCTCCAGTGAGCCCTCATATTTTCCATAACCATTAGCACTTCAGTGGATCTCCAGGCTGGGTCCACATAACACCAGCAAAACCCAATATATGGGCTCTTTCTCACCTGAAGAAACGTGGTTTACATCCACAAAAAGACAGAACTTGAGAACATACAGTTGTGAACCACAGGGACATAGAGTTCACAGCCACCACAAAGAACGGGTTACAGAGACCAGTGAAGAAATGTAGGCAGTTCTAAAAACAGCAACAAAACCAGCCACTAAGTTCCCAGTAATTTTAACTGAATTAGGTGGTTTTCACTCCGGTCCTATGTCCTAAGAAGGTAAGTATTGGTATTTAATATAGCATGAAATTTCACTTACAACATATTAGCACTCAAAGCAGGAATGCTAAGACCTGGCTCTGAAAACATACCACCGTACAGTTTAGATCTAGCTCCAATCTAATGCACCTGATCCGGTTCTATCAAGACCTATCAAGACCTTGAAATTAAACTGGGAATGTTGGTAGGTCTCTAAGTAGGAATCCTGTATTTCTGTATCACCAACCTGTGGGATGCACATGTTCACTTACACGTGACACGACGTGATGTGTGCTCACGTATCTCGTCTCATCAGCACAAACAAAAGCATTTTATGAGGAAAAAGAGGAAACATATGTAAAACATATGTAAAATACTTTTTTTAATTATTTCATCATTAATTGCAGGGATGGCACAAAAATCTGTGATAAAGCCAAAGAAATACAGTGAAAAGAAGCTTAAACAGAATACAAATCAGAGCACAGTGATGGATGTCAATAAAAGATTTTGGTTCAGGATTAATACGCTTTTCCTAGATCTCTTCATATATGGTTTCCCAGAACTGCCCTATCTCAGAGTTATGTACATTACTTGTATACTATTCTTCGCAGGGAACAGAGTCTCTAATGTAACAGAGGAAAATGGAGGACTGTGTTTCACTACCAACATGGCCATGTGTAGATTAGCATTATTCAGTGAAAAGAGGCGTGGCTCTCACATCATGGGAGCCCTTCTTTAATTGACAAACTATATAAGCAATTGAAATACCTTGGTATTCCTCTGAGTGAATTTATGGTCCATAGAGTTAAGGAGCAAATTTGTCAGTGTTTCCCAATGTCAGCCTTAATACTCCTGCAGTGCTCTGCCTAGCAGGCTGTTCTCCCTATTCAGGCCTGAGAACATGGAGAACTTGATAATAAGATCATCATTTAGAGGTATTAGAGCAGGCCAAGCAGAGTAAATAGTGAGGTGCACAGCTAATCCAGGAGCACTGTAGGAAACTCAAACACTAATAAGTGAAAAGTAAATTGGTACAAATAATATGTAAAAAATATGTTGGACAGGTTTGATATTTGAATGTGTTTCAAATTTGAAATGACCTTGAGAAATTTTTTTACTTTTATGTTAACTAGTTGATGTAGTCATGAACATCGTTTGCAAGGTCGGCAAACAAACATCAAAGTGTGTTTATGGGTTTGTGTATTCAGCATCAAGGTAACAGGGTTTTGGCCTAAAATCAAAGACCTGGTTTAAAACTGGACATTCACCTAAATATCTGGGAGGGATATACAATAAATATCTCGGAAAAGCCTTCTTCCATATGTTCTGCTTTTAACACTAAGATTTGAATAGCGGAGTTTATTTCCTGATTTTTACAAATACTGCACTTTTTTCCCCATAACATGAAATCACAAATATATAACTGTTACACATGTATACATAATACACCATACAAAAGATGTATCAGACATTAATAAACCTAATATGTGTTTATGTGTGAATTTTACAGAAGAAATGGCATGGTGTGCACTGCAGACGAAACAGATATAATTTGTGAATCACTCAAAGTGAGTTCTTTCATACCTTCAGAATATATTGGTAAAATATAGAGAAATCACTACTATATAATAATAGGACTATGATATATTATGTAATCTTGGGAAGTACAGCATCAAAATGTTGCTTGAGTTAACAAAAGTGTATTATGTGCCAAAGCTGAGGGTCACAGAATGACAGGAAAAGCATCAGTGATGGTTTCTTTCTGTCTCCCTCCTGTAACAAGCCAACATGATAAAGCATATGATAGATGCAAAATAACAATATTACTTTGGACATCTGTAATGTCAATATCTCCCTGGATTTTCTATTATTTTTGTAATGGGATGCTTTAAAAAATCATGTTTTAGCCATCCGACCCTCCATACTGAACGGAACTCTGAAATAGCATGTGGACTGATGTCCAGAAGAACAAGTGTACTTAATGAATGTATGTAATGATGGAATGACATTTTGCATGCAATGAATGTTTATAATGACTGTCAATCATTGTGCTCTGGTTTGTTCACTTAAATCTTCTACATGTACTGAATCTGTTGCCTAACACACCTATTGTACACTGCATATACCAGGAAATATATGTGACTCACACTGACAAAACCAAGGGTACTGAGGTTTTCAATTAAATCAATTCATTTTTGCCAATGCTTTCCTTTTTCCATTCACATTCTTACTTAGATATAATGTCAGAACTGAAACTGAGTTTAGACTGCATCTCTTTAAATGTTCATGTATACACATACACATACTGTCACTGCACATGAGACAGACATATTAATGACCAGTGGAGGTTTCACAGACTCCCAGCAGCAAAATCATGGAAACAGTGAGTGTGAAGATGCTATTTCAGTAACGGCGTTGAATCCATTCAAATGCATTTTGTCACTGTGTCAATGAAAGTTATTTGGGTGACAGAAGAGGCCATCTGTACAGAGGCACCATTCTCATGCTAAGTTTGTTCTCTTGTATGGTTGTGTTACAAAAGCTTTTGAATTTAATCTCTAGTTTTCGTGTACTTGGCTTTGTAAGAAGAAAGTCACATATATGAATTTATACTGCATTTTAAATGTTGAATCCTAAGTGTTGTGCTTCCTGTATTCATACATAAACATTTCATATAAACCTTGAATAACAGAGCTTCTTTACATATACAAGTTATACATTTACCAAACCAACTTATTCAATATGTTTCCGCCCATTTTGATATTTCAGCAATGCAAGGGAGACAACAAGAATGAAAGAAAGTTGAAAGTCATAACAGTTCTAACATAAAATTAAGAAACAAGACACAGTTCCTCAAAACATTTTTTTCATAACCAACAATATTACGTAAATGTTCTTTTCCTTTTCTTTCATTTATTATTTTTTTTTACAATATATTTTTTTAAAAACCGGCTGGTTATGGATGCTCTCAGGTAGATTCTTCCACAGATTATTTTCACAGTTTGTGTAAAATCAGAGAAACATTCTCACTAGAGTAATAAAATATCATTATAATTCATCTTTTTTTTTTCTTGTCAGAATGCACATTGTTCAATATATAAATGGCAGAGGCATGGGTAGGGGCAGCAGGCCTTATATCTATGCAGGTTTTGTAACCTGCCATCATCTCCATAGTGTTGGACTGTGAACTGTGTTTATCTTTTCCTGTCCCAAGGCCCACTTGAGGAGACTCTGTCTGAAGCAGTAATGTGGCAGGCCACTGTGTCTGTGTGCCACATTCCAGGCAACTCCCAGCGACCTTCCTGTTCCCAGTACGGCACACCGACTGTGTGACACTTATGCAGCTGCCACAGAGAACAGGTGCCTTCTGACAGATCCCAAGGCTACGTGTGTGAGGAAGGACCCTTCCTTAGACACACCTGGGTTCTTCCAGGTAGGCTGTTGTGCTGACTCCCAGGGCCACCTTTGATCTCCTCTGTCGTGGTTGTGCCATTCAAATCAGCACTTGAAGGAGCAAAATAATCGTGTATAAAATAGCCCATCGGTGACATCAGAAACATAGACACTACGTGTTTGGTGTTTAACGGCCAGGCTCACGATTCTGTTAATAATCTGAAGGCACTTTGTATTTCATGGCAGAAAGTGGCTCCAATTACGTCACTTTCCTGGAAGCGAAAGAAAGAGGAGACTGCTTGTTCTCGACACGGTCTTGAACTTCTCCACCTCTTGAGCCTCCACCACCTCCTGCCTCAGGCCTCAGCATGTCAGTCCTTACATTTTCTCCTCCATCTCCACCTCCATCACCCACTTGCATTCATCTCTGGCCTGGTCTCCTACCCCTGACCTGCCACTAGGGGACGTGAGCACAGTGTTGGAAAATCAAAATAGGCAGCTACTCAGGGAGGGATATAAAGCAGATATTTGAAGTTTTTTTTTTGTTTGTTTTTTTGCCACAGTTTTTCTCTGCATTTTAAAAAGCACCAAAGCCAAAGAAAGGACAAATCCTGTTAACGTAACGCATCAGGGTGGGAGGTGGAGAAAGCCGATGAGATCCCAGAACACGTTGAAGGACAAGGAGGATGAAACACTGTTCGACGTGGAGAGCCGAGGGGAGAACGCCATCACCCTTCACATCCTCACTCTTTACAAATGAGCTTTTTACTGCCAGCTGGCAAAGTTGTCCTTGTGCTTTACATACTGTCCTCAGATCTGTATGGGAGCCCTTCCCTTCAGCCCCGCCCCCTGCATCAGCTACTCCATTACATGGAAGTGCCATCATCCGAGTCCCTGCGAAACATCTTACTGAAACAGAGTTTGCAGATTGTTTTTGAAAATTTGAAAATCCTTATTACTTTTTTGTTATTTTTTTTCTTCGTTTTGTTTCTCATGATCCATGTTAAGCCAGTGCTGTGTCCCTCTCAGCAATCAGAAAGTGTTAATCTTTGGTGATTATATATCGAGGGTACAGGGACACCAACCTAGACACCGTCATTAGTCTTCACCCAACGAGGTGGTCACCTCTGACCCCGGAACAGTGTGAAAGCCAGGGTGGTGCATGACAGCCATATATGTGTCACTCTGTGTGATGCTTTTGATATGATATCTAAAGATATAAGAGCAGGAGGGAGAGAGAGGGAGAGAGAGAGAGAGCGAAAGAGAGAGATATAGATAGAGAGAGAGAGAGAGAGAGGATATAGAAAGGAGATGTGGAGAAAGAGAAAGATTTAGATTCCAAATAAATGACTCACTTAAATATTTACTGGACTACTTAAGATTTGTGGACTATAGAATAGTACCGTTTGATGAAATTCTGGCTCATTGGCTCATTTGTTGTAAAAACACATTTGCAACCCAATTACATTAATCAACTAACAAGTATTCAGAGAAGAGATTGTTCTGGCTGACACAAGCCTGGTAGTGCGGAGAAGACCTGACCCATTTAGCACCCCATTTACTTATAGATTTCATCAAAGATCAAGCTGAGTGGAACAAAATCCTTATTTCCCTGTCAATAGCGGTGTCAATTCCAGGCTATTACCCAACTCTCCCTTCTCTCCACCTTTCTGCTCTCACTGTGTGTCCCCAGGTGCAATTACACAATTGTGCAGGACACAGCTACCATGGCTAGCACCCATACATTATGCGGTGGTTACTATGGTAATGTGTATATTTGATACATACGATTGGACGGAGGGTCAGGACACTCCCCTTCCTCTAGAGTGACATCATCAATAGCAATGTCACCCTCAATCCCTGGACCTCGGACGCCTTCAAAGATCACCTGTGTAAAGGCATCATAAACAAGATTTATGATATTTATGATATTTAAAAAATAACACAAATATATTGCTTAACTGCGCCTAATAAGCCCTTTATGATGAGCTGAAATAATATTTTTGTTTGCTTTGATAGATAGACAACTTTGTTCTAATGCAGTGATTTGGATTTTAGACATATGATTAACATACTATATATATATATATATATATATATATATATATATATATATATATATATATATATATATATATATATATATGCACACTGTATTAATACTGTCTTGGTATGCAATCCTATGTGCATGGAATTGTTCAAAATGTCTTGGTATGCTGAAGCATTCACAGTTCCTTTCACTGGAACTAAGGGGCCAAGTCCAGCTCCTGTAAAACAACCCCACACAATCCCCCCTCAACAGAACTTTACATTTGGCACAATGCAGTCAGACAAGTACCATTCTCCTGGCAACCACCAAACCCAGACTCATCCATCAGATTGCCAGATGGAGATGCGTGATTCGTCACTCCAGAAAACAAGCCTCCACTGCTCTAGAGTCCAGTGGCGGCGTGCTTTACACCACTGCATCTGTCGCTTTGCATTGGCACTTGGTGATGTATGACTTGGATGCAACTGCTCGGCCATGGAAACCCATTCCATGAAGCTCTCTGCACACTGTTCTTGAGATAATCTGAAGGCCACATGAAGTTTGGATGTCTATGACTGACTCTACAGAAAGTTGGTGACCTCTTCGCACTATGCGCTTCAGCATCCTTCAGCTTCAGCATAGCTGACCCCGCTCCTTCACTTTACGTGTCCTACCACTTTGTGGCTGAGTTGCTGTTGTTCCCAAACACTTCCATTCTCTTATAATACAGCTGACAGTTTACTGTGGAATATTTAGCGAGGAAATGTCACAACTAGATTTGTTGCACAGGTGGCATCCTATCACAGTTCCACTCTGGAATTCACTGAGCTCTTGAGAGTGATACATTCTTTCACAAAAGTTTGTAAAAACTGTCTGCATGTATAGGTGCTTAATTTTATACACCTGTGGCCATGGGAGTGACTGGAACACCTGATTCCCATAATTTGGAGATATATATATATATATATATATATATATATATATATATATATATATATACAATATATATATATTGTAGCGTCGGATGAACAGAGAGGCCGGTAGAGAGACTCATGTTTGGAAAACAACCCTTTTTATTTCTTTTGCTCACTACTTTCTGACCTGCTCTCTCATAATTTTCGCTGCCAGGTCAATAACTGGATTAAGTTTCACCCTTCTGGTAACTCCCTTGGCTAACAACAAACCATCTCGAACATCTCTACTGCTAAGTGTCACGGTACGGCGGCCCCCTACTGGTCGCCCCCCTACTGGTCGCCCCCGTCTACAGCAGCAGCTTGTCCTGTGGGTGTGGCGTTGTGTTCGTCCCTCAGGTAGGCGGAGCCCGCGATCCGTCTCACCTGAGGGTCGTTTGTTCGTCTATATATGTCTTGTCTTTGTACCAGTTGACTGCTGGTTATTATATCCTTAATTCGGATCAGTTCACGGGTTTTGGTTTGCGCACTTTACATATTAAACCATCCTATTTCCCTGAGACTTGGCGTGATCGCTTCCATTTATTTTCGCTCACCCTGCCCGTCACACTAAGAACCGAACTTCAGATCTTTTAATTACTTTAAACAGGGTGTCATTTACAGAACATTGCGGAAAGAGGTTTCCCAGTGTCCCTTGCTTCGCGGGAGGCGGGGCTTCTCTATATACAGCTCCTCTGCCATCACAATATATATATATTGTCACGGTACGGCGGCCCCCTACTGGTCGCCCCCATCTACAGCAGCAGCTTGTCCTGTGGGTGTGGCGTTGTGTTCGTCCCTCAGGTGGGCGGAGCCCGCGATCCGTCTCACCTGAGGGTCGTTTGTTTGTCTATATATGTCTTGTCTTTGTACCAGTTGACTGCTGGTTATTATATCCTTAATTCGGATCAGTTCACGGGTTTGGTTTGCGCACTTTACATATTAAACCATCCTATTTCCCTGAGACTTGGCGTGATCGCTTCCATTTATTTTCGCTCACCCTGCCCGTCACAGAATAACCAGCCACCTTCGGAAGCCGCCAGTCTCCTTTGCTTTCTCCTTCGTTCGTGGTCATGTCTCGTGGTAAGTGTTTGTCTGCGTGGTGTTTTGTTTGAAGAGCTCCACCGTGCTTTTGTGTTGTGTTTTGTGTGTGTGTAGCACGGCGAGGACCAGGGCAGTCTGCCCTGAGACAGCTCTTCATGTCCGTCGTTTGTCTGTCTGAAGAGTTTCGCCGTGCGTTTGTTTTGTGTGTTGCACGGCGAGGACCAGGGCGTCTTCCCTGTAAAACTCTTCATGTTGTGTGGGTGAAGTGTACATGTGAACGGGCGTGTGGACCTGTGTGCGTGCTCGTGGCGTTTTGTGTTTAGTGTTTCGTGTGTGACGCGGGTGCCGCTCGTCACTGTCGCCTCGCTCCCCTGTCGTCTTGTGTTTTGTGTGGGGGAGCGACTGCGATCTGAGCGGCACGTCACAACATACCGAGCACGCATGTAAGAGTGCCGTTCGCTCGTTGTTTGTAAACTGTTTTTTGTTTGTCTAGTCTTTGCGTGTGTGTTGTTCCTGCGTGCCCGTGATTATGTTGTGTGTAATTCCACACATGCTCCTCCCCTTGAATGTGTGTTGGGGGTGGACCAGTGGTGGTCCCGTGCCACGGAATATGGCACGGAGGGCGTAGCTCCTAAGGGAGGCCCTGACCAGGTAGTCGAGGGTGTTCTCCGGAGCCGGTAGGGGCCCCTCTCCTGATGCATCAGGTGAGTTGTTTGGTGTCCCCTCCTGCTGAGATGGAGACCCCTCCCCCCGGATGCGGGGTACCGAGATGGTCAGGGTAAGTGCGCGTATGTGTTTTGTGTTGGTGTGTGTGGGTGTGTGTGTGCATTTTGTGTTTTATGGGCAGGTGCTTCTCCCTGGCGGTGGATCGTGGCAGTCCTGGACCTTGTGGGGGTCTCCAACTGGCAGGAGCCCCCTTATGTCGTGGGGTGACCGGAGCCCGGTCGGAAAGAGCCCCTCCCTAGAGGGCTGGGGCCCCCGGATGTTTGGGGACGATAGGGCTCTGGTCCGAAGAGCTCCTGCTGAAGATGGAGACCCTCCCTCCTGCTCGGGGTGACCAGGAGGCCCTTGGGGGCTGTTCCCCAGCCCGCGATAAGGGCGCTCTGGGCCTCGGTCTCTGGCGCTCCTGGGTTTGGTGGAGGAGTCCACCTCGTAAAGTCAGGCCCCGGCTGGGGCTGACTCCCCAGGAGGCTGGGGTGGCCCCTAGCAGAAGGCAGGGGCCAGCTCCGGGAGGAGGTAGGTCCAGGAGGTGACTTGGCCACGCCCCAGGGAGGTAACCTGCACACATACACCCCGGACGGACACGGAGCCGTGGCCCGCCGTCCTCGCACCTGTGGGGCTATGCGGCTTAAGGCCGGTTAGGGCGTGAGGGCCCTGTGACCGACCGGGGCGTGGTTTTGTCTTGTTGACGGCCCAGTCGGTCCAGGGTCCCGCCCAGGTAGGTGAGCTAACCTGTTTGTGTTTTGTGTTTCAGCTCCGGGACTACAGGGGGTGTGTCCCTTGTCCCTGCCTGCCTGCCCCTTTGTTTTGTGTGCTGCTGCTGTAGGCCGCACAGCCGGTGGAGGGGAGTGCGGCTTGGAGGGGGGATCTGTCACGGTACGGCGGCCCCCTACTGGTCGCCCCCGTCTACAGCAGCAGCTTGTCCTGTGGGTGTGGCGTTGTGTTCGTCCCTCAGGTGGGCGGAGCCCGCGATCCGTCTCACCTGAGGGTCGTTTGTTTGTCTATATATGTCTTGTCTTTGTACCAGTTGACTGCTGGTTATTATATCCTTAATTCGGATCAGTTCACGGGTTTGGTTTGCGCACTTTACATATTAAACCATCCTATTTCCCTGAGACTTGGCGTGATCGCTTCCATTTATTTTCGCAGAACCGAACTTCAGATCTTTTAATTACTTTAAACAGGGTGTCATTTACAGAACATTGCGGAAAGAGGTTTCCCAGTGTCCCTTGCTTCGCGGGAGGCGGGGCTTCTCTATATACAGCTCCTCTGCCATCACAATATATATATATATATATATATATATATATATATATATATATATATAAATATATTGTATATTATATATATATTATATTATATATAAATATATATATATATATATATATATATATATATATATATATATATATATATATATATATATATATATATAATGTATATTTATATATGTATAAAAGTAATATACTGTATTCACATATAAACATTTTACATAACAGTATCGTTGTCACGTTGAGGACCCCGGCCCCTCACTTTTGGGCGTGTGTATACGTAGTCCACGTGCTTTGTCTGCGTCAGAGGGACTTCGTGGTGAGGGCTATGTCGTGTGAATAATGTGTCTCACCTGTGAATCGTCTCGTAATCACGTGGGGCTAATGTGGTCTGTCTATTTAATGTGCGCTCGCGCAGTGTCCTGTGCTCGTCGTTGTCTGAGTCTGAATGTTCTCTGTGAACGTTGTCTACGTTAAGTCTTTAAACGTGCACATACTGCGCTATTTTGTGTCGCAATAAACGTGACGTCTGTGACCAAGCCGGGATTTGTGTCTCATCCTTCGCGCTGCACCCGACGTCACAATCGTAAATTAAGAAACTAGATAAGCAATCTTTAAGCAAAATGTTCATATGTCACATCACATAGGATTTCCCGGTAATACAAAGACAAAAATAACTACATTTAAAAATCACAATCATGTAGCAGATGAATTCCTGATCTGTTAAAATACAAATAAATATATTTATCCTCCATTTTGTCGTCTCTATGTTCTCTCCTCTCTATCATCTCTGTCATGTTCACATACTCCTCAGACACACTGCATTAAAGCTAATTACCCCATGAAAACCACTCATGTAAAGAAATCTAACTCTTCGACTAGATCAAAAATATGTTTCCCCCTTATTTAAAACATAGCAAATGGCTCGTGTCTGGCGTGCCAGTGTGTTCACCTGGAAGGAGGAAGTGGGATGAATGCTGACTTTGGCTTCTCTCCACCGATCCCCCTGGTTCCCACTGAGTGACCAGACTGGAGACGTGTCTGAGGTAGCCTGACCCTTCTGTTTCAGAAATGCGTTCAGTGTGCCTGAAAAGACATTGAGTCACTTAAAACACATACTGCCCAAGCATTAAAATGTACAACCCACTTTGAGATGTTTCTGAAATGTGCACATTAATCAATATGTCATTTGTAATATGAATAAGACACGCGTTACGTTTTTAATGCCAAAACTTCATTAAATATTCTTCAAAGTGCATTACACTATAATGCATCATAGAATTGACCTTGCAATAAACCTAAAACATGTTTGTGCAAGTATTTCAAAACTTGCAGCAAAAGCCTCATTTAACTACACAACACCCTTAAGAGTTTATAAGCATCTGCACATTCTTGCTTGTATCATCTAGAAATTCATAGCTTTTTCCAACTAAAGCTGAAGCACTTTCGTTTTTCGTATTCTCATAATTTTGAGACAGAGAGATGGAGAGAGAGAGAGAGAGAGAGAGAGAGAGAGAGAGAGAGAGAGAGAGAGAGAGAGAGAGAGAGAGAGAAAGAAAAGAGAAGCGAGGAGACACACCCACAGTGAGAACACCCACAGGGATAAACAGCTTCATTTAGGTATGCTCTCACTTGGACATGACCGGATGTAAGCCATAGAGAAAGCCATTGCTGTGCTCCCCAGGATGAATAGCATTAAGAATCCCCTCTAATGGAAGTGCCTCTGATCCCCTTTCCTCTTAGGTACAGACATATGAGAGTGAGTGTTTGCTTTGAGGTGAATGGTTTAATCCCATAAACAAACCAGAGAGAGAGAGAGAGAGACAGAGAGAAAGGTAGAGAGAGAGAGAGAGAGAGAGAGAGAGAGAGAGAGAGAGAGAGAGAGAGAGAGAGAGAGAGAGAGAGAGAGAGAAAGGTAGAGAGAGCGAACTACAAAATTAAACTTTGAAGTGTTTCTCATTAATTAGATCTGACCCTGTGCCTGGTTTGATAAAACATAGCTATGCCATGCTGATCACAGGTACACCTCCAGTTCTCCACAAAGCTACATCCTATCAGTCTGTTCATTCCGAATCACCCACTGCTGGGACCAAAACATTTTGGTCAATATTTCTACCGGCCACAGCATGAAGACTCAACTAAGAACCTCTGTGCATTTGGGGTTACGGGTCGGTAAAAATTGACCCAAGGAAATGCATGAGGACTCTGCTCTATAATCAGACATAACTGTGCAGTCTCTTTGCAAATACCCAGAGGCTTAGATGCAAGTTGAAAGCTACATTTCTCATGCCAAGTCGAGAGACAAAAGAGGAATAGGTTACGCCCAAGTGGAGCCATTTCTCATGAAGAAATGTAGCAAAATTCCTGCACAAAGAAGGGAATTCTGTTCCATGTTGAGGGTGGACGAGCACTGATAGATTTGCCTTCAGTCCAGCAGGACAAATGCGAGGCACTGCCTTCCAAATTGGAAATGTCAACCCTCACAAACAGCCTCATTTCAGTCAGGGTAGAGTGCACATGCTTTTGTGTGTGTGTGTGTGTGTGTGTGTGTGTGTGTGTGTGTGTGTGTGTGTGTGTGTGTGTGTGTGTGTGTGTGCGCGTGTGTGTGCGCGTGTGTGTGTGTGACTGTGCTTAAATGTTTAACTGAATATCGTGTTTATTAATAACTACTGAACGTTACATTTGGGGGGCGATTTTTTTGTTCAGCTGTAGTTTGAGGTGAAACTATTTAGGATTATTTAACAAATACATATTGCTGTCTGCATATTTCCACTACCACATTTCTGGACATTTTCCCCAAGATTTATCACAAGGGAATACACATCAACAGGTCTGGGGTCAATGACCATGCATACCAGCTCAACCTACTACACACCTCTGCTGACATTCACAATGACCTGTGCTTACAATGTCCAGCAAACTTCACATAAAGGCAGTGAGCAGACACATACACGCTGTGAATATATTAGCACCGCACTTGCATACTGGTTTGATCCACTCAACCATACATTTCCATAAATACATTTATTATCTCTATTTTACTGTAAATTGAAAAGATTCAATGCAATCACTTTCAATCATAAGTTCAACGAAGTAATAAAGCGTTGCAGGACACGTGACGGCATCAGCTGTGCTTAGGCCGTATCAGAGTCACATACAAGAGCTTGCCTTCCTGAGCGGGGCTGTGTTGCCTTTTTCACAGCAGGGCTCACTGTGCTACCTTTCAAGTGGGCAGGTTCCTTGGTTAGTGATGCCTGATGGACCAGTTCATCGTGCTGGGGCGTTAGGAGCAGGGCCAGCGCCATGGTGCCAGGTCACAGACAACTCACCATGGATTCAATGACATGATGGATATCGCAGCAGGGCCGCCTGCTTGAGATTCTCCTGCCCGGTGCAAACACACATTCCCACCGGAATCACAATGGAGGACACGGACTAGGATGCCCAGTGAAAGTGCTCTCATCTCTTGAGCAGTTAAAACAAGCCACTGGTGGACGACCACAGCATCGGGCAGCAGGACACTACCTGCTCTTGTATGAATGGGTAAAAAATGCTGCATTCACCTTATTAGAGCATTAGTCCATGTGTTCTGACACCACGGCATTATTGCTCTATTAACAACAGTATGTGTCTGCACTGTTTCCACACGAGAGACAGGAAATGGATCTTGAGATGTTATCAGGAGTGATTTAGATTAGCCCTACTGGCTACAGACTGTGCAGCTCCTCTCCCCATTACACTGTATGCTAGAAGCTGACAAACTGTCTAGTCCAGCAACTTGTCACGTTAATGGTACAGTTATGCAGGGATCCTCTAAGAGGCTGTCAGAAAATGTGCGCCTTCAGAGTCACTTACTCCAACCGAGTCTTCTGGTGGTAGTAGTGGCACTGCTGTGAGAGTGCCCTTGAGGAGAAGTTCTCCTGTGGTGAAGTTTAGAGCAAAGCTCACACTCACCGATGTGTTTGCCGTACATGTGGTAATAAAAACCGAAGCAGTAAGCTGGAGGGTTGGTGATGCCGTAGGGGTTTTTAGGTGCCACGTTGAACGTGGGACTGAACAAACGCGCCTTGTCGCCTTCCTTACGAGGTCGGGAGGTCTCGATGTACATGTAGAAACCTTGAATAACACAAAACACACAGAGCGCAACTTCTAAAGTGACAAAAGCATTCATACTTGGCAGTGAGTATCCAAGCAGTCAAGACAAAGTGGCATAAACAGGTCTATATAAATAATTTTGTCAAAGTGCTTCACCAAACCTGCTTTACAGATTAAATACACGCCAGGCACTTTATTAGAATCACTTATGAATCTGTAATCTCTGGTCACATCATTATGGACACTTATGTGATGCATTTAAACACTATAGACCATCTTTTGGTATGCACAGACCAGACACCCTGAAGTTGTTCATCGCTGGTCGGTTTGTGGTGACAAGACCACTTCTAACTGGCTACTGTTGAGGTGGTGGACTATTCTGGTATAACATCAGATGTTTGGTATATCTAGCAGCGTAACTGTTAGTTTTTAACTTTTACAAGATAATCAGACACAGCAAAGCTGCTGGAACTGGAGTTTGCCAACCAAAATTATCCCGCTGACTATGTTCCGTCCTGTGTTCTGGAATTGACTACTGATAAAGGGCCAAAAGATAGCTAATGTAAATTATGTATGGCTACAGACAGGTGGTTAGAGTCGGAGCTGTAAGTCTTTCTAAAAAGTGACATTTAAGCAAGTGTCTGGTGAACATGCATGCAGTACATATTCTTTACTGAACTCGGGTGTCAGGAGACTATGTTTCAAATGAATCACGATGTCCCGTTTTTTTTTAATAACCTGGACGATAGCGAGACTTTTCAACCCATTCAGCTGTAACTCTGGACAGTGGAAGGGAGACATTACAGGCCTTCCAGCCAAAATCAAATAGAATTTTTTCTTCAGCTGAATTTGATATGGAATAATTACAGCCCCTGGAGGACTTTTGATGGTAATGAAATGTAGGACAGTTTGGAGCCATTAAGATGATTAAAGCAAATGTATTATTTACAACATCAGCTGCTGGTGCTTTCCCCATAAAAGCTACGATCACCAGACCACCTCCCTCCAGACATCTCCGTCTTCATTTCCTTTCACTCTATCAAAAGCCTTTTTGTGCTCATGTCAATAAATGGAGGTGTTGGATCTGGAATGCATCTTTCATTTAAGATGTTTTCGAGACCATTTTGTTTGTTGGGGGGAATTTGTTGGGAGTTGGGAACAAACCACTGCACATCACCCTTCATTGATATGGATCCCTTCACCATCTCAACAAAATAAAGTACAGAAAACTGAGGACAGATATAATGATGTTCTTCGTGTATGGAGGGTCGGACGTTTCCTTTATTTGACTGCCATACTCACCCTGCTTTGAGTTACTGCGATCCCCACTCGGCCCCGTGTTGGGGGTGTATTTCGTGTCACGTGTGGCAGCACTGTGTCTTGTCCAATCAAAGTTGTCATTCTTGTCCTGTGTGAACATGCAGACTGGCTCCTCCTCAAAACTGCAGTGGAATTCCCCTGAGCCCAAAAACGAAGGCGATCATTACCACAGATTCAAGACACGCCTGAGCGCACAGACCTGAGAAGCTCAGACAGACATCAGCTATCATGTTCAGATGATTACATAATCGTGGATAATGTCCTAAACACACTGACAGAACCCTTACAACAAAACCAGTCCACACAACACCCCCTCCGCACCACTGGGAGACCATTTAAAGGCCGATCCATATTTTGGCGGCATCACCAAGGAGCCATTGCAATTCTGCTTGAGCTGCTGATGATAAATATTCATTGATTTTATTAAAATGTATCTAGGAGCATTATAGAGTGGTGACCTTTCACAGAAGGGGGATCGTTTTTTTTTTTCCCTCACTCAGGTAGCTCACTGTGTTTTGGTTAAACAGTCCAAGAGTCCTGGCTCTTGACCGTTCCCTCACTTGTACGCCTGAGGAATTAAATGAGGTCGCCGGCCTTTAGCATCACTGCTAGCCCTTCTACATCCACATGAGCTCAGACGGACTTCCACCAATCCCCTCTCTGCCACCACAGGGGGTATGATGGAGGCTGTGTATGAACATAGAACTTAGGTCTTTGCAGGAAGATTTGGGAAATGTTGAAGCAAGCCTGCCCAGAGCCATGTTATTCTAGTGTGTACAGCTGCAGATAAGACTAATATAGCTCCAAACAGCAGAGAGGCCACACTGCCTTCAGGAAAACGAAAATGAAATTAAGTACTCACTCAGATGTGGGTTAATGGGCGCTGTAAAAAAAAAAGAAAGGAGAAAACAGTTTAATGAATTGTAGGCTGTTCAGCAGAAAAACCTTCACATAGTTTGTGGTAGTTTGATCAACAGAATTTCGAAGCAGCCTTTTTGAGACATGCTTTCATAATAGCATAGCAGTAGCATGATTCTAATAGTATCAGTTAGTCTATTTAATCATGTCAAAGACATCGTTTGCTCTCTCCGCATGCACCTCCTCTCATCCGTGAAGGCCACGTCTCAGTTTGAACACTCTTCTGATTTTTTTCTCTCTTTATTACTGTACCCCCTCCCCAATTCACAGCTAAAACATAAATTAATTACTGTGAACATAAGACATGCGTGATGTAATTAAATTTAACACAGGGAGGTGGAAAATCACATATCTGATATAATGAGGCATTACAATTGAGCTGAAATAACAATTTACTAGAAAACCATAGCACAGAAATAAAGATGAAAAAATATCCTCGCTATCAGTATCAGTCTGCTCTGTCAGATTGCTCTCCAATTCATGAGAAAACTGCTGATAATCATAAATGAACATCTAACTACTGAGGAGGTGGCTTCATCTTTGAAATGCTGAACAATTTAAAATCCTTAATGATTATCCTTCTGTGCACAAATCAGAATATACAGCTCATCTGAGAAACAGTTAAGCACTATGTATTTACAAAAGTAAACTCATGCATTTGAAACCAGTTACTACTCAATATGCAGCACTCAATAATATAAGAAGGATACACCTACAGAAAACAAGCTAAAAGGTCAAGGGTATAAAAACGTTTCTTGTTTCAATATGTCAGATAGCCCACAGTAATTTCGCTCACAGAGTAAATACAATCTATGCTGTCAAGAAGATGCATGGGCTTTTTAATGATCGATTCGTGCCATGCTAAATAAATGTGGTACATCAGCTTAACTGCAAAACTTTGTTACCATGGCATGATTTATGAAATGTTTTAGCTCCTGCAAAGAATTGATTTTAATCCACTCGATTAAACTAGCTAATAACAAATCACTCTCACAAAGCAAACATGTGTAAAAGAATATTGGTTAAGAGATCTGACTCAGTCTACATTCTATCTGTATTGCAGAGCAGCAATGCTAAAAGGGGAAGTGTGTGTGTGTGTGTGTGTGTGTGTGTGTGTGTGTGTGTGTGTGTGTGTGTGTGTATGTGTGTGTGTGTGTGTATGTGTGTGTGTGAGAGAGAGAGAGAGAGAGAGAGAGAGAGAGAGAGAGAGAGAGAGAGAGAGAGAGAGAGAGAGAGAGAGAGAGAGAGAGTTGCTTATGGTTCATTGGCCAGATTAAAAGAGATAAAATGATGAAGCCTTTAAAATGCACATTTCACATTCACATCTTAGAATTAGTAGACATTGCATGAAAAAAATATTATGCATCGATCTGTCCTGTCTTTATATGTCTTTTAAGAGTGATGAAAAATAAGACTAAAGGAAACATATCATAAAATGCTATTTGGCACGATCATTAATTAAAATATCGCTCTGTTTGTCTGACGCAAATACAGAATGATTCAAAACAAAGCATCTTTTTAATTTCCTTTAGTCTGAGCTAATAAATAATTATTCAGGATAGAGACACATTCTAGAGTAATAGAGAATGCAGTCAGAATACATTTCTGGTAATAGAGATACATTCTGTAGTGAGAGACACACAGGCAGTGTACATTTCTAGGCCAAAAAATTAGCAAAGCCACCCACAGATACTGCTAAACAAATCAACTTATAGCACTTCCGAATTCAGGTTTATTCTAATGTAAGGAGTACATATTATACCAGAGACTGCAAAGTCACATCGTATTAAAACGTAGTAATGTTTATGTGCACATGCTACGGTTACAAATAATGCACAGATAGTTAAGGTTATGGTTATGTACAGATGGTTAAGGTCAATGTACAGATAGTTAACATAATGGTTATGGTTAATGTACAGATGGTTAAGATTATGGGTATTGTTAATGTACAGATGGTTAAAGTAAAGATAAGGTGCTGGACTGAATGAAATCCTACAAATTGGTCCTTTTGTAAGATCACAATGGCTATAAAATTACACAGGGTTCTTTATGTATTATTGCCAGCATTATGTTGCCATCTGGCTACGTGCCATTTGTAATGAAACTCAGTGAAACGGGATGCAAGCACAGTAAAGGTTTTAATCAGGAGGCACAGAGAGAGCAGTTGGAGCTTGGGGAACACTGAATGGGGTGATGCAGTCTACAGACAGAACAAATGCTGAACTGAGCCCAAGTCTTAATCAGGCAAACCGTGAGTTGAACAACAGGCAAACCAAGATATATTCGCCAGGTGAAAGGCATATACCAGAATCAGAGCCAGGCTGAAAACCAATACAGAAGGCATCTAAACTGGGAAAGACCTCAAGAGGATCAGCAGGGAAGTAGCGTAGCATCGTGGGTGAAGACAGTGAGGTGGAATACTGAAGGGGTGTCGTAGGCAGAGTACTGACACCATGATCTGAGTATTAAACATCAATACAACATGAACAAACCTTTATGGCATAACTACTGCCTGGGACATAGATGCCTGGGACATGCCTGGGACTCTACTACAGTGCTTACCTATCCTATCAGCTAGTGAGTTGCAATTTTTTATATATGTAGTTATTTCAGCTTGTACGGCACCGAACATTGACTGTGAAATGCACCATATCCCTGCAGATATTATAGATAGTCAAGCTGTCTCTGACTTCAGACTAGCGTGTTTTGACATGGCTCAGGACACAGTAACACATAACACAAGAATAAATATAATAACACAAGCGCTATGTGCTTTGATGCTACTAAAATGTAATGGGGAGAAAGTATAATGTTTCCAAAAAGGCAAATGCTTTAGTAAAATACAGATACATTAGATGCTTTACTAAAGCAATGAGCCATGTTTCAGAGCATTACAGTGATTTTATCACCCGATTCTATCCAAGGCATTTTAGGTCCAATGCTTTGCTGTAACATACAGTCTTACTGATTTATTAAAGAATCTGTTATAATTATCTTTTATAACTATCTTTACTATTAACATTATTCCGCTAACAACCTTGTGTTGCTAAGCTAGCAACACAGTGGCAAAGATTAGTTTATTCACTGTAAGTTGCGTTAAAATATAGAATACAAAGCTCTTACCCCATAGTGAATTTTGGGCTAACTGATATCATTTTGCTTTGTTTCATCTTGTGTGGATCTTGTTGTCTTTCTATTGGTGATACTGGAGAGCATCACCATGCTAGCTGCTGCTATATCAGAACCTGGACTTCTTAAAATCAATAATGCAACTGATCAAACCCACTGTCTATGATTTAAAAAAATAATCGCACTGTTAAATTTTTTTTTATTTTATATTTAGCTTGAAATAATAATTGGCCCATAAAGTGCCACCTTACGTTTTATGTGCTCGCATTTTGCTGGATCTTGTAACCAGTCCATACAGAACTATCCAAGAGCTTCAAAGGCAAAGCGTATGCAAACATATGCAGCATTTTAAGCACTTTATACAAAAATTAGATGTTGACAAGTTGATCGTATCGGCCGTATGAGTAATGCGAATACTGCAGTTGCTCCATTTACCAGAGTTGTATTCTTCTGTATCACTGCTCATTAGTTACCCAGTTAGGGCCAGTTGTTACACAGATCTCAACTACAATGTATTTTCTCTTTCAGTCTCTTCAAATTAAAAAACTTGGATGAGGAGGGGTTGCCAAAAAAGATTTAAAAGAAAACTTACAACTTTCACCTGGAGTGGCAGAATAAGGCTTTATTCACTGCAGATATGGACATAACTCTGTGTGTGATAGCCTGTGTCAACAGTGTAGCGTTGCCCAAAGGAGGTAATTAGTAGCAACATCACTCAAGAATGGTCTAGGACACTTATCCTCAGAGAAATTCAAATTGATCAAAAAAGTTCAAGATCTCAAAGACTCCCAGAGATGACAGACTTCTCTTCCATTTAAATATGATTGGTACAAATATTTTTTAGGAGCCAAGGTTTGTGTTTTGTTTATGATGTGAGAACACCTATTCTAGTTGTTTGTTGCTGTTGCATATCATGGCACATTTGCAAGTTTTTTCTGCATCACTCTTATTGCTTGTTACACATTGCCAGTGGTCATGTCGCTCCTCACTGAGTAGTGTAGCCACCTCTTCCTGAAAATGACTTCTGGTTGCTTCATTGCTTCCATCACTGCTGGTGTGCACATGCATATTTAGCATTAATACACTGGTCAGGAGTGTCAAATTTCCAAATCTGAGAAAACATTTAGGTCAACTGCAGTGACAGCAGAGCAATTAAACACACTGAGGTCACCGGTTAATGGTTAAGCAAGCCAGGCACAAGTGCACAATAAATGTGTTCAGATTAACATTTACAAGAACATAAGATCCATAGAAAATAACTCCATTCTGTCTTTTAATCCTTAATAAATGAATAAATTACTTTGTTGACCTTTTCCCTTTCATCTACGCTTTCCCCCCCACTTTGCTTGTTTTAACTTCCATTTTGAAGTAATGTTTTTTAGTAGTGCTAGATATATATACTCTATACCTTTTGTAATGCACTAGGCAGGCAGTTGTTACTGTTGCATAGCAACAAATTATTTGTCATGGAAGCTGTTGTAAAATCACATTTATGACCACATCATATTCCTTTTACAGTGGTTTCCAGCACAGCACGGCCAATCAGATTTCAGGACTGTAACTATCCATTTTTTGCATCTGTACATATATCTTTAAAAAATGCAAAGTGCAATTGTTATAGGACGACTATAGAAATGCAGATAGACGCAGACGATTTGGAATTGACATCATGGTGATGTCACTTCCAGATTTGCACAAAATGTGGTTGCAGAAAACCAGTAGAAGTACAACTGGAGCAAAACGGGTAAGATCCACTGGATCACTCTACAGAATATCTAGTCAATTCCACTGGAGGATGAAAGAACTGGAATGAAAAAAACAAATGACCTTCATTTTTACAGACTATCATCATCAAAGACAGGCAAGGTGCATAGGTTTATGGTTATAAGCTATTAAACGGACACGTTGTTTTACTGTATATCATATTTAGAACTACAACTAAAAATGACATTTTTACATACACCTATACAGTATTATTGTGATTTTACATTATTCTAGTGATATACATTAAGCAATAAAAAAGAGTCAATACTAGCCCATCCACGCAAATGCAGTGATCACACACAGTATAGTTTGATTTGTTTCTGCAGCTGCATTTTAAGTTGTCACTGGCAGGCAGGATGATGGTCCATAATACACAAAAATCAGCCGACAAATCTAGATACTGAAGGTCCTGTACATGTCTGCAAAATACAAATCTATTTGTTTGAAGATATATCATTTAAGATTTTCTTTTGTGTATGTGGGGTTTAACACAAGGTATATGAAAATATCCAGCCACAAACTTTGGCCATTTAATTTGATCTGACTACTGCTGGAGCCGACTAGTGATTATGGATCAGGAAACCTCACCCCATTGATAAGGGTTATTGTATTACTGTACGACAGTGGTCAAAAAACTCATACAGCTTATAGGACATGGGTTAAAGCAAGAAATTTTCATTTGACTGAAAATTTTTCCTGGCAAAAGACAATGCCAGCAATTACTGAAAATGTGGTGTAGTTGGGAAATGGCCTCTTTTGCCTAATTCTACACAATAAACACATTTATAAAGTATATTTATCTAAACAGCCTGTGTAAGGAGAGAAAAGAGAATGAACATCTGAGCAATAAATGTACATAAATGTGTATTTAATGGGAGTTATCTGGGGGTCCTCTTCCAGAAAATGATTTAAAGATCAAGTCAAATTTAGTGAATCCTGGTGAGTTTTAAAAGGTATGAATCTCTCGTTTTTATCAGATTCACCATCGCAAAAACATAAGCCGTAAGATTACCTGCTTTAAGTAGGTATGTTACAAAAAAATTAAATGTCCAAAAATGGCAAATTTAAATCACACCACTGGATAGAGCTTTTAAATACAAACAGAACAACACCATCCATGTTAAGCCTGGTTTAAGCCTTTATACTTGACGCAGCACGAGTGGCGTGAGCAGCGCGAGGGTCCGCACGCCGAAAATGACGTAATCGCGGTGGCTCAACCCGTTACAATTTCAAGCATTTTAAAGTACTTTAGCCTAAATTCCAGCACTACTGCAACATTAAAATTGGTCAGGTAAATGTTCATTCCCCTGTTTTTGAGGGGTGTTTCTTTATACTACCACATATCGCTTCGGACAACACTGCAAAAAGAATGTGATGCAGCAAGTAGTCCACCGTTCGCGCAGGTGTACAGAATCGCGCACTACGGTCACGCCAGGCAGGAGGGGGGTAAAAACTTTTCTACTGTCCGCAAATCTGAAGGCGGAATGAACCGCAAGTCAATCAAATGACACCGCCGTCATCCATCCAGCGCTGATGAGCGCCAGTGAGAATAATATTTCGGCCACAAAACAGATAGCACGCGCGTGTGTGGTTTATTATGATTTGACGGATTTTTTCCCCAAAAAAATCAAATGACGGAAATCCGTCGTAGTGACGGAGAACTTTAACCCATGTTATAGGATCAACATGGGAGATGGACCTGTCAATCATGATAGAGCGATTGGTGACTTCTCATGTTTCACACATAGTCATCTATTGGCAAGCCATTAAAATAACTAGAGAAGATGTTCAGAGTATCCGTATTCCTACATCTGACAGCACTATGCTTCCTGCCACCAGTTAAGGTCCACTCACAAAACAAGTAATTTCTATGTAAAAACACCAAAATGGTGTGTAAAACAGCTAAAGCTTTATAAAATGGCCTAGTTCACCACAGCCAACATGACAAAACTAAATGACTGCAGCACATCTCCCTTGGCTGAAATTGACACTTTGCAAAGCAAAACATTAATAACATTAAGGAATTCAGAACTTCTTTTCAGTCTAGTTTCTAGAAGTAGTTTCTGGTGTATCAAATCACCAGAAATTATGTTGTCACTGAGTTATTCTCACATTCACAGTTAGTCCTAGACAGAGAAAGATTTTTTTATGCAAAAACAAACTGACAGATGCTGATTTAGGCCGGGGGAAAAAAAACATTCAGTCATTCAAACCAAACCACATGAAATTATAAAATTAGATTATTTTAATGAGACCATTACATTTTGAACCAAGTTAAACCACCTTCACCTTTCATTTCACAGGTCACTCGCCCAAGGCAGCAATTATGTATGTTACTTTTCCAGAAAAACAGAATATGCTATTCTGTGAATCTGTGAACTGCGGCGTACTGCAGCTAACACTCACCACTGTAGGTGACCATCCTGATGGCGGAGTCGCCCTCGCCGAGGCGTGTAATTGGAGTCAGACGCACCTCATAGGCCTCTGGCCTGATGAGCTCTGTCAGATTATAGGTCATCAACTCCCCCTTCTGGATGGGACCTTCTTCCGGGATCTCCTGCTCCCACCACCTCTGCTGCCCAGTCTGAGGATGAGGAGCAACGTTCGCAGTTACCTCTCTGTTTCCACGGCGCAACCAATCCGATCACTCTAAAATTTACTCTATAATTTTGCGGACCTTTCGTGGCCATGAGGACAGGAGACATGTGAAAGACAGAGTCGTGTGAGAACAAAACGCTTTTTTGACAAGAAAAAAGGTATTGATTCCTAGTGCTAACACGATGCTAACACAGTGCTAGCCAAGCTGCATATTTTTCATTTCACTGTATCACACTCATTTGAGACTCACTGACTCCAGCCAAGCATGGAACTCATACAAACAATACAAACAATTTAAGAAAACACAAGAAAAAATGTAGAAAAAAAGAGCAGATTTGAGATCACAGCTTGTCAAAATATAACAGAAATCATTTGAGTAACCAGGATCCTAATATGAGACAGGGGCAGTCATGGCCTGGTGGTAGGGAACTGGTCTTGTGACTGGAGGGTCGTGGGTTCAATTCCCAGACCTGAGGCCATGACTGAGGTGCCCTTGAGCAAGGCACCTAACCCCAACTGCTCCCCGGGCGCCGGGCTAGGGCTGCCTACTGCTCTAGGCACGTGTGATCCACAGCCCCCTAGTAATCACTAATGTGTGTGTGTGTGTGTGTGTGTGTTCTAACTGCACAGATGGGTTAAAAGCGGAGGACAAATTTCAATTGCGGTGTAAAAATCACAATTGACAAAATATGGCACATTTACATTTTTTACATTAACATTTTACATTAATACTTTGTAACATCAGCTGCATGTTGTTATGACAAAAAGAGTTGTATATATTGACAGACAAAACCTGCATAAGCTGTCAAACAGCATGAGGACTTTAAAATGGAAAAGTGACCAGTTTACTAGTGAACTATTTTTAAGAATGTTACACTGAATTACAATTTACCACATTTTATCATTTGAGGAAACTATTTAACTGGATACTAAGGATTTCTTTGTGATAATAATGGTTTTCTTTGCTGATTTATCCGTTCTGAAGACTTTTTCTATGTTCTCTGCACCAATATGCTGTGGGAACACCACTAAAAAGCCCATGACAACAGCATGACGTTGTGCAGTTGTGAAGGTTGTGGTGTCCAACAAGCCCTAGATAAGGCAAACCAAGTTGGACGGGAGAACTTAAAAAACCAGAGATCACTTGAGGATCTGTTCCTGTGAAATATGTTCAGCACGAAACAAGGCCAGCTCTGCAGAGAAAATATATCTCATTACTCTATAGCATTGGGCTCTCACAAAGACCTGCAGACTAATTAGTAATTGCGACTACACTGCGATTACACCAGTCCCCCATTTGAGGTCTGCAGAGCTCCTTTAAAAGAACAAGACAAAGGCACCGTCTTGCTCTGGCAGTGTCTGGCCAACAATTTGGATGGAGGGGGAAGCACCAAAAAAATTATAGTGGAGCACACTATAAATAATTTATTTATATAAAATATAGATAATTTAGATAATTACATATAAATGTATACATTTAAAGTTCAGTGATGTGTCTGGATAAATGTTACCCACGATGGTGCAAAACAAATCAAAACTAAAGAAAATTACATATATTTTAGTTTTTCTTTTCACACTTATGTAAATCTAGCACTGAATGAACAGACTTTGAACAGTCACTTTGAAACAGACAGTTTGTAGTGATACAGTGAGAGCTCATGCAATTAGACTTTTAATTGGCATTAAAATGCAAATGCATTATGAGATAAAACCCGGTTAAACTGGGTCCAAAAGTAAAAAAGTGTTGTTTTGTTATTGGTAATCGCCTACATAATTCAGCGACTGCCTTTACCTTCACATGCCACATGCTCTCAGTGATGCCTCTCTGACTGGAATGAGAATTAATTGGATCAGAGTCTTTAAGCGTGTGCACAGCAGTTGGGAGCAGATGGTGCAAAAACAATAAACCATCAAATTTAAATTGAGTAAAATTGTCTAGTCCATGTCATATTGGAATGGTTTTCTAATGCGCTCTATAAGTTATCCTACAAATGTCGATCATACATAACCAGTGTGATATTTAGATGTAATTAGTCTTACTGCAATTTACAAGAGCCTGTTTTTTCATCTTGCATGGACAGGTTAGTCATCCTTGTCTTTTGTGTTAATAATGATCTGTGGTACTGTTTTTTTTCTGGACTATCCTCCTATTTTCTTGATGAGCTGGTTCAGAAGAACTTTATAAGAACTCAGAACCAGAGAAAAACTGATCAAAGAGAGTGCCAGTGGTACCAGGCGAGACAGAGCACTAATCAAAGTTGCCTCTGCAGCCATAGCAGAGACTGAACTGAATTGCCTCCGCGTAATTAGCCTGGTCGGTATCGATCGTGCTCTCTGGAAACGTCCAACGCTGATCCATAACTGACAGATCAATCGTGCGAGTACGGAGTATGGAGTATGGAGGCGGAGGCGAGGGAGGAAGGAAGGGGCGTGGCCCATACAACCAGGAGGAGAGGGAAAAAGGACGTGCGAAAGGGCAGTGGAAGCCTTGCCGGGAGCAATACCGAAGGCTCTTGCGTGGGCTGTGCTCAAGCCTTTCAACTGAGCCTACATTTTCCATTCAAGCCTTCCTCTCCAAAGGGCCTCCACTGATAACAGAAAACCATCCATTATGGAGCTCCAAAGCCCAGCAGCCTTCAGTATTAATTCAAAAGCTGTAGTCAGGGCAAAATGATAATGATTCTGGGTGAACTGTGAGGAACAGGCTGCTCTGGGCTATAAATAGCAGCGCATCCTTCCACGTGCAAGGCTTCTGGTTGCTGTACTCCAGCACGGTTTGGGCCGTCTGGGGCTGAGAGACATTTATTTATTTACGAGGAGGCTCCGTATACTCCAGCACCCCTCAATTTTCACTCATGTTCAATCATTCCAGCTCAGCAGTGGGTATAGTGTTATAAATCTGATCATAGTCAAAAAAAAAGAAAGAAGAAGTCAAAATTCAATTTCTCGCAATAGGCAATACATGAAAGAAACAAAGGCTTTACTTTAAATCATGAATAGCACACAAGAGCTTGGTGTTCTCTACTGTCCATGGCCTTTTAGCCAACAATGATTCAGAGAGCTTAGATGGAATACAGGCCCGGCCTCAACCGCCACGAACCAGGATCCCCGGAGAAGCCGAGCGTATGCAGAAGAGCTTACGAACGCGCGCACCAAGGTCTTACTCGAATGCTGGAGGCAGATGCTTCTAATTTGCGAGCCTTTTTGCGTTGTTATGTACTCCATCCCACACTGCTCCGGTGCACATGATATTACAGGAGTTCTTTCAGGGCTCTGGCCCATTATCAGCACGCCGCAATATTGCAGTTTTGATGTCTGCTGCTTTGAGTCTTTGCTGCTCCGCTCCCTCTTCCTCCTTCGTTTGACTGTCGAGTCTTCACCGCACTTTGCCGCTTCACACTACGGAATTCTTTTTGTTGCACCAGACTGGCTCAAGAGCGTATTTCATGCAACACTCTCTCATTATTACTGCCAAATGAACACAAAGCTCTAACTTTTTGATTACTGCCATCCATATGAAATGTCATACTGGGAGAAACCTCAAAACTATCAGCATGAAAAAACTTACTTCTGACATAAAAGCACTAATATAATATCCTGGTTATTTAGCATATTCATAAAGAAATTAAATTAAAACACCTAATTAGATCAACAGTAATTACAGTCCAAGGATGAATAATATCCATATTCCCCTCCTGTCTGAGGTACAATACTGTCTAAACTGATTAACTCGCTTCTTAATCTAGAATTAATGCTTCCTACTCAAACATTTAAAAGTGTTATGACTTGCCTTTTGTGCATTAGGATAAATGATAGATTATACCATTTGCTTTTACCTTGTGAAAATATTGTTCTGAAAGTGCAGAAATCAGCAGAACTTTAGGTATTTAATGGGACCTGAAACCAGCTTCTATAATGAGTCATAGTTCCTATAAAAATCACTATTCAAATTCAATGTGATACAAAGACACACATTTGTTATTATAAATCAGATTATTTTCTATAGCATTGTACGCATGTATAGCAAAACCCATGTGTAAGGTATATATGCTGACATTTTCTTCTCTCCATGGTCAACTTAGATGTAGGAAGAGAGATGAAATGGAGGGATAAGTTAAGACTCATTACTCTGCTGTCATGTACTTATCATTGCAAGAGAGGAGAGGTGAGAGGGAGTGAGATGAAGAGAAAACAAGAGAGAGAGAGGAGAGGGAGAGAGAGAGGGACCAGGAGTAGTAATTACAGCTACTTTCAGCTTTACTCTGCTATAACAGATCAACTCATTATGGAAGGAAATGTGGACAGACACTGCAAATGCACTTCACAGAACTATAGCTCCTTATAGACCTTTTGTTTTCGAAGGCTGGTTTCCACTGAGGTTCTGGATGTGGTTGGTCATGGATAAAGGAAGTCTGGCATATTTTCAAAGTAGGTAAACATGAAACAAGCAAATAAACAAAACAGCAAAGTTCCATAAACTATTTTAGTTGTCAATCACTGCAAGTCGGCAGAAAAACGAGGCTTCGGTACTCAAGCAAACAATGTTTGTGCTATCAGAGGAGACTTCCGTCTCTCTGTGGTAAATCCAAAATAGAGAACAAGTGCATGTATGGACGTCTTCGTTTAATGTGAGGTACAAAAAATGTTGAAGAAGCTTACCTGGCGTATGCCGAGGCGGTAAGCCATGATGCGGTCGACTGCATCTGGGTTCATCTGAGTCCACTGCAGCTTGTAGCCATAAACACGTGGGCGGTTTTGCCACAATGGACTGTAGGTGTCATAGTAAAATTCTGGTGCGTATGCTTTTCCTGTTGAAAGAAAACCGACATGTCATTACTTCATTGCCTGAGTGTGATCAGATAGATAACAACGGTGTATGCCAATTTGAGTTAAAACAGTTATACAAGTACATCGTCACAAAGAGTCAAACACGGACTTTGCAGGATTCAACGGCATCAAGCATCTCACACCGTGCCTCATTTTATTTCCAGAACATTCCAGCGTGGTCAGCTACTCAGGGCATCCAGAGAGTTATTGGGTTCATGGCTGGTGCTGATGACACCACAGATCTATGAGAGAATGGTGCACGATCATTGACATGGAGGGATGAGAAGTTGCTGATCTCCACAAGCAGCCTCATAAACCTGCCACTGGTGTTTATGTCAGCCATGACTTATTAAGAGGCTGTGCGGGTTCAGACACTTTTTAATGATCTGCAGACTTAGCCCTACAGGCTGAGACCATGGCCATCTCGATCCCGTGAGCAGCCTGCCAGTGCACACCACAGGCAACACACACAACAAAGAGAGAATGAGAGTAAGAGAGTGAGTGAGTGCAAGAGACAATATGAAACAGATGACCAACACACTGGAGAGCACTAAAGAGAGGTTGTAGTGCTTCATAAAGTAGTGCAGAGCTGTTAAATGGCACTAGTCCATATTTATTAGGGCGGTGTGGAATGATCTATATATGCTGTGGCTGTGATTGTTTACTCTGCACATCATATTGCTGAGAAATTACAAGGTGATGACCAGCGATTATACTCATGAAAGATTCCACCTAAGAACTTTGGACCCAATAACTTTATTGTTTATTAATGTTAGTAAATATATTATTTGATTTAATGCTAGATAATAAACACCATTTACTCCACAGTCACTTTCCAATCCGTTTCTCTATGCACACAGAGATGCACAAGCAAAAATACACAGACAAAAATCTACATTTTTACATACAAATGTGTAGAAAGTTATTAGAAAGCTTGTTCAGGTGTTCATCAGACATCATACATAACAACACAATGTAAGCTACCTAATCTTGAGAAAGATCCTACCACAGTTAGGGAAAAAAAGTTTCAATAACAAAACCTTGAAGATAGAAATTAACTTTATTACATTTTTTAAGCACATCGTCCTCAAGCTACTTAGAAGCCCACAGAAGATTAGCTTCTTTCCACATAAAATACGTTTAAGTCATGCTGAAAGACATGTAAATCCTATAATATCAGGCTATTAAAATTACAGCAGACTATGACTTGAAGACATGGACCAATGGTGTTGGCTATCTTCAGCCTTAGAAAATGTAAATAAGTACATCAAAACCCCAGGAGTTCTGAATAGGAAAACCAAAAAAACATTGGACTAATATATTAAATCGATAGTTATGACACATATCTTTCACCTAATAATAATAACTTAATGGTTTCACATGGTTTGGCAATGCGTAGACAGACTTTGAGTGGAAACTATATGACATCAGGTCATAATATGGGTCTATTAATTGATTTATCCCTACAGTCTAATCTCAGCAAACAAGTTTGCTTAACAAGGTAGGGCAAAGGCGAGCTGCATTACAATGACAAAGTAACAGAGCCAGCAAATACACTCTCCACACATTTCAAACAGGGCAAATACAACCATCGGTCATTAGTATTGTGTGCAAAAGCAGAGTGCAGAGCAAAACAAGGCACTCAAACACACAGGACGGGGAAGCACGTACATCTGCACCACTGATTTGCATCGTGTTGTTTCTGGGGATTTAATATGAAACATCAGTTTGTCAATATTAGTTACTAATTAGTAATAAATAAATGTAGGTAATGCAAGCCCTCTGAACTGACCCCCGAAGCAAATCAACTAGTGGCCTTAGGTTCTTTACTTTCCCAAATGAATAAAAAGGTAAACATCTGAAGGTTTAAATGTATTAAAGGTATTTGAGCAACATATTAATTTCATTGCATGCCTTCAACCAAACAGTGTCAAAGCTTGACACTGAAATTTAACATTCAACATAAGATTTTACTTTAGTTTAAATTATAACTCGGAATAGACTAAAGTTTATCAGAAAAGTCAGTAGGTAAGGAAAATAGGACTAAATATGTAAAATAATAAATGCAACAGCAGAATATAATGAGAGCATAGGTCCCATTTCATCTCCAAGTAATAGCAGGTTATAAAAGTTAGGACAGTTCTATTGCATTAGCAATAAGAGTGTAGTAATGGACAACCTTGACACATCCCAATGGCCAATGAGAAGTATTTGAGATTGAGATTGAGATTAGAGTTAGTTAGTGCACACAGAACAACAGGAGAAAAAGAGACAAGCAGAATATAGGAGTTGTCCTCAAAACTAAATTACCTAAACAAAAATATAGCGTTGGTGTATTTTGGCGAACACGTGGAAGCAACACTTTCGTATTTTTGCAGAGATTTAATTAAAAAGCATTTGTAAATTTCAAAATGTCTACCATCCCATAATAATGCCAGTTTCCAGGCAACTCGCCAGACCATCGAACACAAAGTCCCAAAACAAAGTCTCCTTTTTACGGCACAAACCAATCGAAACTAGATTAGGTGGAAGTCAACAATGTTCAAAAGAATAATCACATACAGACCACAGTAATGGAGTCAACTTACTATAAAACTCTTTATAAGTTTCTGGAGGAAACTTAGTTGGACCAGAGGCTTTCCTTCTCTGTGCTGATATAACTGCCTACATTACTTAATCCTGTCTCAGAAGAGCGTCAAGCTCTCAAGCTACTGCAGCTGTTTTGGCTGGGAACTGTGAGAGAGGAATAAACTAATATTGCAAATAAAAACTGAAATGTATTGAATTTGATGGATTATAAGAGGAAGCTTTAATTTGTAATATAATACAGTATATGCTCCGTCACATTTAACGTGATGGCCGAGCAGGTGACTTGCTTTATCAGCATGCTCACAGTAATTAACAATATCAGCTCTGCATATTTGGGAGATAAGAGAATTTAAACTGGATATTTGAACTGTGTTTAAATTACTTTGAGAATTTTGTACATATGAGATGAATAAGAAAGAATGTGCATCATGGACCACAAAATCAGCCATTTGTCCTGAAATATCCATTTATCTGTGAAACAGAGAAAATGTTAACTTTTTGCCAAAACCTGATATGCTGAGGAGGTAAATGCCAAAGCTCATCTTTTTTCTTTTTTTTAATGATTTCCTAAAAGTAATAATATAACATTTTATTATGTATTTTTGACCTGCACACTTTCGTCTTTGTATTTCTGGTGTGAATTTACATTAAATTTTTAAATGCTTAAAACCTTTCATTGGAATTGCATTATCAGTGCTATTTTTATGCAAGCTGTATGAGGCCCCAGTATCTTGCTTAACATTAGCATTAGCATTAACATTAGCATTAACATTAACCCTAGCATTAACATGGTGTTGCATACTGACAATACTGACAGAACTGAGACAACAACTGGGACAAGTGGTTTGACTTGCTTGACATGGTTTGACCAGCACCCAGCATTAGCTGTATTCAACATTAACTGTTACATTCTGTTACACTAAAATGTCATACATTGTGCATTTTACACTGTTGGAAGCAGGAATCAAACTTCTGATTAAGCACGCCAATCTGCAAACGGAAAATACACAAGTGGCAGGGCCTCTGTAGCATCAGAGACAATTCCTCGTAGATTTTGTTGTATACACTCACGTCAGTAAGGCAGCAGATTCTGTGACTTCACTCCATCTAAATGTAATCAAATCTTAAAGTAAACAATGGTATCACCACTTATGCACACCAGTTCCATTTACCTCACAAGCGCTATCAGGACCACTGGCGTCTTTCACTGCCACTTTAGATTCTGGGAGAAATGTAGCAGATTTGCAAAATTGACAGACTTGTGAAATGGAGCATCCAGTCAAACCACAATAACTGTGTTGTTGTTTGGGAATCCACTGAATCTCACTTGTTAAGAGAGAGCAAACGACTCATTGAGCGCCTGAGGACCCTCTGTCTCATTCTTGTTACTGTGACAGTAATGGCTGGAACGTCCAGAAGGAATTGAATCTCCTCAACCTCTAAAGTAAAGTGTTGGGAAGACCAACACTTTACTTGTTCTCTGATGCTAGGAAAAGTGCATTGCTCATTTCTGCATCGGACAGCCCTAATTTTAATGGTATTTTGTACTGGATTTCATTATATCCAGGATGAGGTGTGATTAATGAAGGATCTGCTTCATTAAGAATTCATCTTTGCAGATCTATAATTTTTATATGTTACTTTTTACAAAAAGTGAGAAATAGAAAGCTATGAGTTTGTTTCTTTGTCATACTTTCTTGTAGTTTCAATAAATGCACTCAGTGATCAACTGTTTGCTTGTATCGAACCACTTATAGTTATGGGCAGGATTCTGCACAAAACAATTAAAGGCTAGGGGTATGAAATTAAATATCTAACAAGGAACTATGTCATTTGTGTTTAATTCCCAGATCATGGTGAAAATTCTACTTCTATGACACAAATCTGACACGTCTGACATTTTTTTTCAGAATTTCAAGATCATCTACACACAATACAAACTGCAATACAATGTCACATTACAGTTGTAGTTCTAAACTCCCACAGATTTCCCCAGAGGTGTCAATTTCAGATAGTAAAAGTCCTCACCAGAATTTTGCTCAGGCTTCCTGGATTGTGCTGATTCCACTAATTTTACCTGGATTGCACTAATTAGAAAATCTAGCAAGCTTGAGCAAAATCCTGGTGAGGACTTTTACTTTCTGAACCTGGAATTGACACCTCTGGATTTCCCTAGCTTTTAAAACCTAAAACATTTGCACTGTGTCATGGCACACTCAGGGAGGAGAGACATTCTCACACACACACACACACACACACACACACACACACACACACACACACACACACACACACACACACACACACACACACACACACACACACACACACACACACACACACACACACCTTTTCTCAGTTGATTTGCCCCTCTATTTAAGCCTGCAGGCTCTCTCCTCCATAGCCGCACATTGCTCACTGTTTGCTTTTGAGAGAGCTACTGCTGCACTGGCACTGTGAATGCCAAACCGCTTTAGCGTTTGGGCTGTTTACCGCCCCTGTCCTTCACTACCGTGCTTCAGATGCCTATGGAGAATAAAGACTCCACTCAGCTATCTTGACTCATCAGAAAAGAAAACTTTAAATGTATTTTTTTTCCAAAGTTAATTAAGACAGCTGAATAGGATGTATTTGTAGTGTCATTCCTGCTAATCCCAGTCCAGACTCAAACTCCCAGAATCCCTTACCAAGGACCACCTCTTCCAACATTAGGTCTCTTCTCCTCACTATTGTCATTCAAATATTCATTGCCTACACATCTCACAGTATCTGCAATATCAAATTAGTCCTTGATGCTGTCATTGTCCCATCCAGCTTTAGTTTGGTTTGGACCACATTCAGAAGCTATGCCAGAGAGAGTATGCCATACAGTAAAGGTCTCTGTGCATCTACAGCTCACGTTACGTATGAACTACCAGTCATTTTTGGCTGTTTTGGTATGAAAAGCAACATTTAGCATTTAGCTCCTCAATATAAGCAGAACAGAAGCTCTGTTAAGGCTTGTGTTATTAACCAGTAGACTAACTAGTTCTAGGCTAAATGTAGAGTTGTATCGCAGTGGTGTACCTGGTTAAACCATTGCCTGCGCCCAACTGTGTGTCATATGCAAGCTTTCTAGACAGAACAACAAAATACTGCACACTGGGCTGTACCAGTAAATCAAGGGGACTGGACTTGCAGAACACATTCTGTCACTGAATGCTTGACTGGTGTGGCGCCGTGACTGAGTGGTGTTGAACTCATGAAGCCTTAGTTGAGTGGCAAAATGTCAAGATTGAACTACAAGTCAACATGTCCTGACTTGCTTCAACCAGACAATTCAATCACCTGAATGACTGAAAGGCACCCTAGAAAACTGGGCGCATTCTCACTGGAAGGGAAATGGCAGGTCTACTTGCTCCCTGCTTACTAAACTGCACACCAGCCAAGTGGGCATCTGCATGGCTGCAAAGCGTAGTCAGATGATTAGTATGCTTCTCTAAGCATGCTAAACACATTATAGAGGGGCTGGCATGGCAAAGAAAAGCAAACAGTTCTAAATCTCAGAATAAATATGATATATTGTGACATTTGGGTGTATAGAATAACACTGTAATTTATCACGTTTCTTTTTTTTTTGTAACAGAATGAGAAGATTGATGGTTCCTCTTAGGTTCAGCGTATGTCATGCTGCTGCTTTGCTGTGTGCTTTATTGACTTCCAGTCAGATTCTGCAAGTGGTGGATGTATCTAATTACAAGTAATTGACTTTAAAATGAAAACTACTCTACCATCAAATTACAATAACCTCTGTAAAACAAAGACTAACAAAGTGATGCAGATTCCGAGTCTTTTCAGGAAAACCACTGTGTGCATGACTACTGCAATTGTAAAGGTGAGGCACTTCACAGCAAAAAAGACCGATCACACCACAAAAGACAACACAGCAACAACAAGACACACAAAACACTCTCATTCAATGCACACTGTGTGAATATGTTAGTCTCGGTCACTTTGTCAGGCTTAGTGGCCACTTTGCACCCAGAATTGCTGATACCTCAACAGAGTGCACCACTTGCTACAGAGTGGCCTGCCTTCATATCTGGCTATACAGAGTGTGCCCTTTGGCATCTCTGGTGACTGGCTCAGTAGAGCGCCTTCTGACTGCTTTAAGAAACTGACCGTCACACATCTTGTCGAACTGACTGTGGTTTTTGCCATCAGGTAACAAGCCCAGAGGCGAAACAGTATACTTGTACAGAAAAAAATATACGAACACTGGAGTCGAGGGAAATTGTGTGATCAAACAGTTGTAAACCGTAAAGAAAACTTGCAGGTTGAAATAGAGTTGGTGCACATTTACCACGAACTGCTGCAAAATGTTATATACCGGTAGTTCCTTTAACATCGAATAAGGCTCGTTTCAAGCCTTCTCTTATTTGGAGCAATTAACTGCTTTTAACATTAAGATCAGCATTTCTGAGGCAGATTACAGATTTGTTTTCATACTTCTTTATAAAGGATTTGGTTACTTGAGCTCACGTACTGTGAGTACAAAACAGAAGCCATTATACCTATAGAGAACAGAAGGGGGCTCCTCTTGGGAAAGGCTGAGTACAAACTGGGCCAGATTTGAAAGCTAATGGGGAGTTGGAGTAGACTAGCCCTCCCTGGAGTGAGGAGGCCCCAGTAACTCTGGCAGCTGCCTTCACGTCCAGATGGCAGGGGAGGCCGTGTGTTTTGGTGGGGGGGGGGGGGGGGGGGGGGCTCTGCTGTGAGCGGGCTTGCTAGCCCTCCACACCTAACCCACACAGCCTGTCGATGGAAAGCAAATAGCTGCAGGCTGTGGAGATCTGCCCCTTGCTCTGCCTGCGGCTTGTGCGTACGTTGCCCTGATTTATGCCAGGCCGTGGTGAGGCATCCATCTCTTCAACCACCACTCCCCCAAAGCCGACTCTGCTGGAGGAGAACAGGCTGCGTTTGTGCCAGCCCGCGGAGACGAATGTGGCCCGACCCTGAGACTTGGCCATCGCTCTGGACGCCCGTGAGCCTCGGCTCGCCGCAGACATCCATCCCACCGCACCATCATATGGCTGTGGTGCGGGGGAGGAGCGGGGGAGGCGGCTCCAGCTGGCACCGCCCCTCCGTTCCCTCTTAGCCCACTCTGCCCCTGTTCTCCACCAATGGGGCTTTACGAAGAATTAATTTACTAAAACGCTACTGCTTTCACAGGAACGTCACATGTCCTTTAGCATTAAGAAAAGCGGATGTAAACTGACACGGATCACGCGGGCAATGTTTTTCATTCAGGGTTTTGTCAAGTATATTTTGACATGAATTTTTTTCTATTTTTGCCCATCAATTACTTGGTTGCAAAATGACAAATGTGATTTGTGAGTGTGAACAACAGGACATTTTTAATGTTTAGGTTGAGGTCTATTGGAAATTGGAAAACTCAGAAAAAATTGTAATAAATGTGCAAATATTTATAACTATATTTTTTCATGAAAGATTATTGAACAAATAAATTCTATTCGATCCAATTTAATGTTAAGCATACAGTACTTACAAAAACATTTCAGCCTGAGCATCATGGTAGTGACGATATTAACTCTATCAGTGTCAGTGGTGGCACTGATGCATCTCTATTTAAAATCCATAACATTACTATTTAAAGATAGACTTACTGAAAATATAATGAGTATCATTACTCACTCACATTACACACATTTAACTTTTTTCCATTTTTCTAAAATATCAGTTTAAAGTATTGAATCCAGATCTACCATTTCAGCCATGCTTTAAGGGGAGGAGCCTTACCAGTGACCAGGAAGGTGCACCGGCCAGCGCCGGCTTCGTTGATGATGTCGCAGGTGTACTCCCCGTAGCCGTCACGGGTGAGGCTGCGTACCACGTACTCGGTCTCGTCACGACTGTCGAAGTGGCCCGCGTGCAAGAGGCGAGATCCCAGCCGCCACTCGTACCGCAGCACCCGGGAGGGGTGCGCCCGGATCACGCGGCACTTCATGGTCACGGGCCGGTTCAGACCCTGCCTCACCTCCGACCAGACGAGCTCAACCGCGGGAGGATCTGCGCACACAAGAGTTGTGGTTTCAGTCTTGAAAACGGGCCAGAAAATATTGAAGATCAAAATCCATTTGAGTCCGCAGAATGCCTCTCCTGTGAGCAGTAAACAGCCGAAGGCGTTTACAGTGGGATAGCTGTGGGACTGGTGTGGAAATGGTAATCTGGCTCCAAATGCACCGTGATGACAGACTCAGACAGTGGCATACATAAGGCATAATGCAATTTGATGAAACATGCATGATTACAAACATATACACACTATAGGGAGAGCTTCAAATTCACAACACCTTTAGAATGAATTCCTTTTACCGGAACAATTAACTCAAGGACGCCTCAGAAACCTTGCTGAGTCAAAGGCAAGGTGTGTGTGTTTTGTAGTTGTGTATGCATATGGAATCTTGTGAAGGGATTTTTTCTCAAGTAGAAACTAGTTTACCACAATGACTCCCTGGTCAACTTTTACCAGAGCACTGGGGAAAGCACACCTGTGTATTGTGTGACAGAATGGCTTGCTAGTTGTAGTGCTGCTGACCTGAGAGACCTGCAAGTGGAAAAGATAGCCCAGTACTGTCTGAGTGAAACCACTGGACCTGGAGGAAATCTACTCAAGCTGCTGTTACCAAAAGGCCCTCAGCCGACAGGGGCCTGTTCCACTCTCGACCCTTCCTGTTAGTGTCCCGGTCTTCAGGAAAATGCTACCGAACCATCTACACTTGCCAAACAAGACTGAGGAATACTTTCTTCCCCAGAGCTGTTAACACACTGTCTATCCCCTCATCACACCAATGCCCCCTGCCCCCAATAACCTACCTGCATTCCTATCACCTTCCACTTTCTCACCCCACTTTTTCATACACCTGCAATCTGACCCAGAACCAAGGACTCATCAACACAAGGCCCAGAGTGACAAAACATATTGTCCCCAATTTCAGTGTACATATGATTGCTCATGTGATCTCTGCAACAGATATTTGAACAGGTCCATCTTGTTGCGTGTTGCACAATATTGTGTACTGTATATATATATATGTGTGTGTGTTTGTTTTGTGTAGCTGCTGTTTTTCGTATGTTTTTTTTGTGTTTTTATCTATTGTTCTGGTAAGAACTATTTCAGAGATTTTTCAAAAATCTCAAAATTACATTTTGTTGGTTGTGTAAAGACAAAAATCTTATTTTATACAGACAATAAACTAATTAAAGGAGGGTAACAAATAACAAAGGATTCCAATCTGTTCTCCTACTAAACATGATCAGAAGGATTCAAAACATCATACATTGATCATTTTCCCTTTTGCTTAGTGGCTTCAGTTGAATGCAGGAGATAGCGGGATTCAAACAGCTCAGGCTAATTAACGCACCTTTCATTCACCAATCTGATAGGCTTCAACAGAAGTCACAGCGAGGGATTAATATAATGTGGGGAAACTGCTGGAGACCAACAGGTCTTAAATTGTCTGAAATTAATTGCTCCAAATCAACATAATGCAAAAGAGAGTCGTCGTAGCACTGCTAGAGGTCAGCAAAAAGCAGATAAACGCTGAACCAATTTAATCTGAGAGGACGTTTTCTCCTGTACCCTTCGGTGTGATTCCATACACTAAGAATAAGCTTCCTGCAGTCATTCCACATGTGAGCGAGCACAGAGAGGGAGCATGCATCTTGCAGCTTGATGAAAGCATTATTGTAATTCATGCAAAAACAAACTGCACAGCAGCAACGCGGAGAGTGTTTTCTTTTCTTCTTGGTAGCCCGTAATACACTATGACATTGGTGTGAGCTGCAACGTTCCGATCATTATACTCAAAATGCAGCTTGAAAATTTGAAAAATTATAGGTTGAGTGTGTGTTTTTATTTAGTTAGTAGTCTTCTTGAGTGGTACAGACAATGCACACACAGTTGTACACACAGTACCATTAATGTGGACAGACTTATATCCTACTAGAGCCACAGAAGTGCTGTTATGTAATGGAAGCAAAAACAAAAACAACGGCCAGCTATCTGCTCTGCAACATCAGTTTCATGGAAGCAAAACAGAAAGCCAGAAAAAAACCCAGAAAGACCTGTGGATACTGCCAAACTGGCTCAACCGCGCTCTGGAGATGCAGAGTCTGAAATGTTTTTTTGTTACCAGTTACAGTTACCAGTTAAAATACAGGTGGGATATAATTTGTTATCTGTCACATGGGACTTTTTTAGACATCACTGGTGGACTCGTGCTACAAAGTGCTTCATTAGAATTTCCAAGATCCTTCTGAGACTCTCAAACTGTTTATCCAATTAATTTATTGGAAATCCAAAACTGATTGTCCATCACCAGTTCTCATTCTAGCTATCTTGATAACTCCCTAATAAACTGTAAAACAGCTTAACCTGATCCTCAAATGACTGCTGTTGTCATAACATCATAGATTTAAAAATACAGGGCTAAACGCAAAAGATACAAATAAAAGGAAAACCCTACATAACTGTAGTGTAAGTAATACAAATCACTAATTAATTTATAATATTATGAGTAGTTTCCTTTAGGTTAAATACAGACGACAGTGCAGAGACTTGTTGGTATGGTAACTAAGGCCGTTGGAAAGTACAAAGACCATGCAGTGCATAAAACACAGGAAGGCAAGGACAAAAAAAAGAAAGACATCTCTTTTCTCTTCAGTGTTAAGCAAGACAGCAAGCATATTTCCAAGGTCTGTAATTGTTGCTGACAAAGTGGGTGGCCTACTCAAGTCAAACATCAGTGCCTCAGCTGCAGTATGCTTAGAGGTTATGGGCCATATGCAAATGGGTTAGCTGCAGCCGTGTAGAAGGAAGGGAGGGGACGTGAGGGGACGTGAGGGGACGTGAGGGGACGTGAGGGGCGGCCCCAATGCACAGCGCTGAGGCAGCTCGAGACCCAAAGCACTTAAACTCCAGCATGAAGGAACCCCTGGTGTAAGCTGCTTGCTTCATTCCAAAAATATACGTGTTTATTTGAATACATGAACAAGTGTGAGACTCCTATTTTAAGTGTGGCATATTTTGGTGGAGAATTAAAGAACTGTTACAAAACAGTCTTGGGCCCCAAGAGGTCAGAAAGAAAGTGTGCACACGGCAGTGGGGGAGCGCACCCCCAATTACTAAACTTTGACAGGCATGCTAAGATTTATACATTACTCTTAGTCAATTTATAACCTTAAGTACAGCATAAACTCCCGTGTTAGTCCACTAATGGTCCGTTTTAACTGAGTGTGCTATAAATTATGCTGCCAGTGCCCACCTAATGGCTGTTTACTGGGGACACTGTATGCTGACCTTTTTTTGAGTCGCTCACCATGAGTAATCAGTTCAATACTTTGCTATGAAAACGGGCTACTAAAATATTAGACCGGATTTACACCGCTGGAGAGAGTCCAGCAAGATTGTTTCATAAATATCTGAGGCAATATTGCAAGTCTCATGAAATAGGCCCCACTTTGATAGATGCGTGGGAGGAAAATTAATTAAGGACAATAATCTTTTAATTCCATTCATTATTTCATAATGACACGTGATTGCGCCTTTTCTGTGTGCATGTCATGAAATGGCATTGGGACAAACACACCAAAAAGGAGGTGTAGTGGTTTAGTCCAAGAGCTCTGCTACTGAATCACTAAGGGAATACAACAACAAAATCCTAGATATGTAAGGGTTTTGAATAACAGTAATCTGCAAAGATAATGATTTATAAGAAAAAGATAATGATAAAGATAAAGGCTACACACATCATTGGTTGGATTATGTCACATTTAGCCAGTCTTAAACATTTTGGCCATCATGACTGTTAATTCTTTTCCCCGCCAGGCTTGTATTTACTAACTCTAAGTAACTTGAGTATTTCTAAGCACTGTTTAGTTGCTCATGCGTAACTTCCTGTCCTAGCGTCTCCTGTTTCAAGGCTTATCTGAGACAGCATGCGAGACAGAAGAGCACCAGAGGAGGCACTGCAAACAACCGAACTGCATCACACTGCAGCGAAACACCGGATCCTCCTGACAGACACTTCAGCATCGGGCCTGAATCTGCAAACCTCCTCTCTTTCCCTGATTCATAAAAACTTCAGTGCCAAAGGCTGAGGATTTGTCTGTGTTTTATGAAAGTTGATTTTTGTTTGCTTGACTAGATGCACAGCCCGTCCCTCCCGTCTGCCTGGGACATTACACGAGAGCCAGGACGAATACAGCGTTTTTTTTTTTTTTTTTTACACATCAAAGCTGTTGACTCGCCTCAGCCGCTTCTTCACGCCTCTAATGCTCTTGGCTCCAGGAGCTCACGTCTCAGCCCTTGATCGAGTTAACTAAAGGCGGCTTCGCCGAGTGCTTGGAAACCAAAGGCGGTCAGCCGCTTCCCCGCTGGGCCCTGGCGACACAGCTGCGGAAAAAAAGCAGCCTCTGAGGATTTGGGCGCAGGGGATCTGTGCCCTGGGGAAGCTGAGCGGATGAGAAAGCCTACGCTAATAGGGGGAGAGCTCTCGGTGAGGAACAGAGACAACGAGGCAGCTCACGCGGCCATCGGAAGTTCCGGAAAATGCAGAGTTCCCGCCACGGAAGCAAGTGGCATGTACACTCCACATCTGCATGTTTCAGAATCAGTTTCTCTTTGCCTGTTTTACCTAGAATTGCTGTATGTGGCTCAGTAGGTTTAGTTTGTGCTTTGGGGGCATTTTTTCAGAGATGCAGAACTTAGTTTTTGCTTTTAGTTTTTAGTCTTTTATTAAAGCATCTCTTGAAGAAATTATGTACAATGAATGCGTACCGCGGAGCTCATATTGCAAGCAGTTAGTATCATTTGAAATCATACGCCACTACACATTCTGCACAAGCTGAATAGGCAGATTTTAAAGATCCCATGATACATTTACTCAATATTTAAAATCAAAGATAAATTTTACATGCTTTCAATTTTCAAGAGTGCCTTGAGAGGCAGGTGTAATGACTTCTCTTAGCCAAAAGAGTCAAAAACATCAATAAAATCATATGGCCCAGAACCAAATAAGTTCATATACAGGATGCATTTTTTTTCTCAATCATCACTGACAGCAAAGCACCAGGAGGAGATGATGGGATATCCACATAAAAGTAAGGCTAATGCTAGCATTGTTCAAGCCCTGGAACATGGAAGAAGACAGGCATTTATGTAAGTACGCATCTGTATAACTCTTTTCTCATGGGAACCAAAATGCAAGCTGATATCCAAATATGATGGCAAATGATGGCCATCAAAACAATATGAATAGCTAATAACAGCCTACATTATCCTTAAACGTTTTATGTAAAAAAAAAAATCACTTTACCCTCCCACATTGTACATGAGCTTTAAAATGCACTTTGAGAATAATTTATAAGCAACAATGTACAATATTTGCACAATGCTTCTACAAAACAAACCCTAGACTTTAATGCACCTCCAAACTGATCACGTTAAACTTAAGTTTTTCCTGAACCTTTCCAAGGTGAACCTTTTTTTTTTTTTCCAAATTATCAGCCTTGCAAAATTGCAAACACAACTGCTATTGTGTTCAAAGACAATTCATAAAAACGCTGGTGTGTTCAGTTCAATTTTTGCCATTAGTGATTGCAATAGCAGCATTGCACCACTGTAGCATTATATCATAATCAGTGCCGTGCGTCCAGTAAAGCACTGCCAAGACAGAACAGAGTGCAGCCCATAGCTTACTGCACATTCAGGCCATTGCAGTAGGCCAACTAGACAGTGTCCCCTATGCTACGCTACGTCTCATACAAACACCTAAAGTCTGTGAAATATAACGAACTCTCATTACTAGTTTTCTATAAACATATGTGCATTCATCATGCCGCAACTAATAAAATGCTAAAAACATTTTTTTGCTTTGTACTCTTGAACACACTGAGATGTAATCGCAATATCCTCCACATAAACAAGGAACTTCATGTTGTTAAAATAAAATATGGCCATAATGCCATTTTTCATAAAACAACATTTTGCAGAGTGCTACCTTTATCTCATTTTGAGCCAAAGAAATCCCTGGAGAATTACCACAAAAATACCGCAGTTAGCAATGTGTGAGGAAGAGTATTTTAAATAAATTTTTTACTGTAATGTTTTGAATGTTTTCCTTTCTCTGTATTAGTACTACCTATCACAACACAACCCATACTGAAGTTGTTGCCTAGGGGACAAGTGACCCAGGGAGCGTAATGACCTCAGGTTTGTGCTGTAATGCTTCTCACCTCATAAAGCTAACAGCTCATTCACCAGGACTGTTCATGCTACAGTTGGAGAGAAAAGGCCTTAATAGTTATAGATATACTGTTCCACCATGTACAGTGCGGTATGCAACTATGCAAGTATTAACAAAAATTTGTTGGTTTGGCACTGGATTTTAAATGAAACCATGTGCAAACTGCTCTTTTTATACATAGTTCCTCCATTTCAGGGTAATGTAGATAATTAGAACTTCTGTTTAGTATTTGCTTGCAAAATCTTTGATAGGTGCAACATAACCAGATATTTGCTTTCTCTGCAAATCATTAAATCTCTAATGCTTTAGCACTGGCTCTTTTCCAAATGTTGCCATTTTCAGTCCCTGCTTGTTCTGGGGGATATTTGCCTATCTGCAACAGGTATGCTATAAGAGGAAAATATAATGGGAAAAGAACCCCCACTGAGTGCAGGAAAGATGATTGTCTGGGCGAGGCAAGAACATGAACTCCCCCACTGACTCATGCTTTGACTCAGCAGAGCTCTGTGTCGTGTGGTTGGGTCTGAGCAGGTAAGACACTTCCGTCAGGTTCTCCTGCTGCTTCCCCCAGTCACTTTCTCAATAAAGCATGATGAGCTAACTCCGCCTACAGCTTCAGACACACGTGCGACTACATTTCACGACATTCTGCTTTAACGCTAATGACATTTCTCATATCCTTCATAATCCGACAGCAACGGGCTCCAGATGCATATCATGTAGGGAATGTTGGTTTGTTTATGTGTTTATTCAATTTGACTATGTTCCCTAGACAGCTTGCTTTGACCCATAGGGGAAATCAGGGAGGTGAAAGTTTAACTGCATGTGCTACATGAATGAATAAATTAATTACATTCCAAAATATGGTGAATAAATATTGGCTATGCTGTCTGCCTTCAATGACACATCTAGATTTTATTGGCTTTCTGTTGCATGACCTAATACTGCACCAACATGGGCAAGACCCAACTGAGAATTTCACAGTACAATTACGTGGGGTCCCCTGAACAGGGTGGACTGTGTGTTTAAAGGACCGTGCATCCTATTCAGTTCAATATAGCCATACAGAGCCTTGAATTAGATCTGACAAGTATTTTAACTCGTCTCATTGTCTCATTTCAAACTCAGTGCACTACAGGGTACACACATCTACTGGAGGCCTAATAAGGACTGCACATCACACCGTCCATAGTAAGATTCATGTCACATAATGTGAGTCAGCCAATTTTACTCGTCTCCACGCATGGCAACGTATTTTAGAAAGCAGATCCCTGTTCATCTCACTTCAAAGACACTTAACATTAGCAGTTGTATAGTGTGGCTGTGGATGTTGGGTTGGGTGGATGTTATTTACATGAGCAGGTTTGCAGACTCTGAGATTCAGTCTGAGTTCAGGGATTTTGACACTTGTATCGGTAGATTCAAATAATTCCAGTGCTCGTGTGCCCCTCTTAAGCTGATATGAAGGCATGACACATGTAACAACCTCCCACTGCCATTGGTAGTCCTTTGAAATGTTTCTCAGCAAGGTCATTCAAAACTTTTGACAACAGAGCATAATGTGAATCATGTTAATTTCATAAGGACAGAAAAATGCATCTTGTGCAAAGCTCTGTTAGATAATTAAAGTCAATTAACCATTAAAGAGCCTCTGAATGATTTGGGTATGCAAAAAAATGAAATGGGGTTATAGAGGCATGTGATCTGCTTGGCAATCTAATCCTCTGTTTACAATTCAGTGACTGCATCAGAACAAAGCGTCTAGCCCCTGATATGTGCCGTCTTCAGTACATAATCACAATCAATTTAGAAAAAAAATCATCGGAATCGCTCTTCATAGCCCATCAAAACGTCATTAATTTTGCTTATAGAGCACAGTCATTAATAGCTTAACAGAAGACGTGAGACTCATGCTAAAAGAATGGGAAGATAAATAAAGGGACCGCCACACTGCTTCTGACCAGCAGAGGGAGGACACGGACACATTCACTCTCCCTTGTACACAACCACAGCTGTGTTAAACTTATATACTGACAGATTATTAGGAATCTAGATTCATCTTGAATGTGACCAGAATGTAAATGTCTCTATCCAGCTGGCACTGATATATGAGGCAATTATTGAAAAGTCAAAAGATGTGACAAGTTCATGAAGATGGTAAGATTTTACAGGCATAATATATTAACACATTTAGCATGAGTCATGGAAACTTCTCTTCCCATCTTCAGACGTCTTCCACGATGGAAGGAATTCTATATACTGCATAGTCTTTTCCTGCTCATTCTTAATGTACTTTTCCGCCTCGAAATGTCTATTGCTCAAGTGTCTAAGAGGCCGCTTTAATTTTAAATATTCTGTTAAAATCTCCATAAATAAATACAAAATGAGCACTGTCTGGGATAAATTAGCTGGCTGCTAATTGGGTATTAAACCATTTTTGGAATGGCACATCTCTTAAGGGAGATGTGCTGGGTATGAATGAGGGGGCTCACTCTCAAAAAGGCAAGAATGGAATTACCTGTCCCCTTTGACTGCTCTGATCATCTGACTTTACAGTAGCACGGGCTCACAGAGGGCTTGTTATTTGCCGTTAGTGGCATTGTGGCTCTTTCAGCGCACTGCCGCTTCCAGCCTGAGAATCGAGTGAGGGTAACTTAAGTGGGGCTCTGCTTGGCTAATAGGGCAGCTCTTGAACTCACTGAAAACACACTCAATTTTCTGAAATTGCATTTACAGTTCACATTGAAGGATGCTTCCCTGGCTACCACCGAAAATAGCCGTTTATTAAAAGTGAGGGGCCCATGTACGAACCTTATATTACTGGTCTTGGCTGTTCACTCTTAATCAGACTGGGTGAGTGTGGAACGGACTCTGTATAGTGCTGCGTGTGGGAATTCTTAAAGTGGCACATAAGAAAATTTTTAATGGCGAAATGTGCCAACGCGCCCCACTCCCATGAATCCCATGAGGTAAAAGTGTATATGAATTTGTAGGGGACACTCACACTGCACTATGAGCTCCACCACGGCTTCCCGAGGCTTGACGTTGAAGCCGTTGTACTGACTGGTCTGGCAGCGGTAGGAGCCGGTCATCTCACGGGACACGTTGACGATGCGCAGGACTCCGTCGTAGCTCTCCATCTGCATGGTCCCGTCCGGCATGGGCACCTCCTTATCAGCCCGTGACCACAGGATGATGGGTTTGGGCTTCCCTGAAACAAGGCACTCCAGCTCCACCGTCTCTCCCTCCCGCACAACCAGCGGGGACTTGCCCCGCGGCACGGTCAGATTGGGGGGAACTAAGAAAGAGAAAAACAGAGGAGGGACTGATATGGGGCTCTAGAACGTCAACTGACAGGGTGGGTGAGAATGGTCAACGGCAACAGAGTAGCCAGAGTGGAGGTGGATTGTAGCTTGTGAGCTAACGAAAACGGTTATTTATATTCAGGATGAAAGACGAGGCCTGACTTAAACCCTGAGGTAAACGCTTTCGCTAAAATATATACGGAAACAGCCAGAAATATGATCTGATAATAATGGGAAACATTCAGACTGGTGAGGACCAAAGAAATATACTAATGAATTAATGGAGTTACATTTACATAGCATCATTCATGGAACCCAAGGACACCTTACAATTAACACACACTGCTTCTGAATAACAAACCAGTGAGAAGCAACAGCTACCTGCACGCAGCAAACTCTCAACGAGAAATCTCAGCTCCCTGGGGGACTGAATCAGGAGCAGAAACGGGAGAGAAGACAGCACCATCCACCACTGGGTATGCAGACACACATGATCATTCACACTAGGAACTATTCATTTGGGATAGCGTATGTGACCTAACCTCCACAGGAGCGTGGGAGGAAACCCCAAGAGACGTAGGAAGAAACTGGAAAACTCTTTCCAGACTGGGACTCAAACCCAGTATCCCAGTGCTGACAAGTAAACAAGCTTCAGGACCACCCCCCCCCTCCAAAAAAAAGTCCTCTAAGTACATCATAAATGCAAACAGCACTTTCAGCATATACACAATAGATTCATTCCAAACAAACCAAAACTTTCTACACTGGGAACAAAAAATATCTGTGTAACTTTTGTAACAGGTATTAGAACTCTCATTTAGGCTATTAGAGAGCTGTCAAATAAATCTGTGGGGTAACCACAATCTCATGCTACTTTGAGAGACAAAGTACTAAAACTCCACGAAGGGTCAACCACATTCAAGCAAAACTGAACCAAAAGCTTTTGAGTTCAAAATGCTAACATCAGTCAGTTGCCATCAAGGACACGTAATCAAAATAAAACATTTGGCAGGCAGCAAATGACCCATAAACAGCTGTGTAATTCACTAATGCTATCACACATCACATTCATATTTTTTCTTTTGAACCATTTCTATTTCTGTTTTCCATTTCTATTTCTCCACCTTCTTTTTTTGTTCAAGTTCAAGGACTCTATGTCCATTAGTATTAAAACAGGCTTGCCACTGGATTTTAATACTTTTCATTAAAAACGCTTGTTACTAATGGACATTGTGTTAAAATAGCATGTCTTTTGTATTGACAGTTGTTGCTATATCAGAAATAAAATTAGGAAACTCGAAGAAAAAGAACTGAAGACATGCACTTTAGGAACTTCAGAACCCCTTGGAATATAAGTTATAATTTAAACTAATAATTTAAATTTATTATCTGCTTTCTCAAATATAAACTGTTTCCTCTTCCTACAAATTCAAAACCACTTTGCTTGCACAGCTGATGAAAGTCCTCTGTCTGAAACATGCTGTTCCTCTGAAAACCTTGTGTACTTCACTACAAGTAGCTCTTGAGTCTCTGAGTATAGTACACCGTATTACTCATCTGGAATCTTTTTCAGGTATAAATTATTTGTTGCTTTACATATTGAATTTAAAAGCTAAAGGTTAGAGTTAACAACATATAACAGAAGCTCTTCCTCCTTATTATCTACGTCCTAAATAAAAGCTCTAATGAACAGCTGTTACAGTAATGGAGAAAGGTGGGATCTAAACTGGAGGTAGACCATTAAGCACTGGCCACGTTTCCCTTCACAAGCCTGTAAATGTACCAACTCCCGCTAGCAATTAGGGCTGTTTGGGCTAGCGGCTGCTCTGTCTGGTCCACGGTAATGAAGCCTGCTGCGTAACGGCTATTACTGGACCCAGAAGGAGCCATCATCGCTGATCACACCAGGGAGGATGCTGCTGAGATAGCACCCAAGTCCCTTCTATTGCCCTGTCCTATGGCACTCTATCCAACCAGAGTAAAACTTGCTTATTCTTGCTCTTGTAGTTTGAAAAATAAATAATATTTTGCTTTCATCAGTTCATCATTTATACTGTAATGTACCGTTGCCTACACTTGATTATAGTAGAAAAGGAGTTATATAGATGATTCATAGATGACAAACTGTTTGCTTCAGCCTACACAGTTTCACTGTGAAACAAGCCTTTCTCAATGTAAGACAGCTTCAAACAACAACTGCTTATCTTTTTGTCCTAAACATTAAACTATAAGTATAGCCATAATCCTAAAATGTGTACTTGCAGCAGTATGTACTTTACAAGATACAAATTTTGAGAGATCATAAAATGTCAGCTTTCAGCTCCTCTGCCAGAAAGAACCAAGCGATATAAAGAGCCAGGCCAACCATTAAAACAAGACAGAAAACAAACAAAAACAAATAAAACTCTTACAGTCTTTTGACATGACTGGACTGACATCACTTGCACATTGCCATAGCAACACACAGTTTGCCACTGTGTGTCTGATTAAGTTTATCTATGTGTGTATTTATTGCTCTGTAAGCCTGACGTCGTTACATTTTTAGTCTTGCACGTTTTCACACTAAAAGGTCTGTATGATTGGTGTGTTCCTCTGTGAGTGTCTACATTGGTGTGTTTACAATGCCAGCCTAGAGAGACCACCTCCACAAAATGGCAGTTGCAGGGTGGGGAGAATTTTTGCCCCTGCTGGGGCTGCAAAAAGGGGTACAGAACAACAACATTTGAACTGTACCGTTCTGATCAGTGCAGACCAGAGGAAAATAAAAAAAAGTCACCAGTCATGTATTCTTACGGCAGCTGACTAGTTTAACGTCTGTGATCTACAGGATGAAGCTAAAATTAGACATCCACATTAAATGGAGGCAGGTCTCATAAGATAAAATTATATCTGCCTGTAAAACACCTGCAACAGGTATATAGAAATGAGAGCACATCAATATTTAGGATTCTCTGGTTGAGCGACAGAAAAATAAATTATACATATATACTAGTAAATAAATAAATGAACACTAAAAATACCTTAGGAACACTTTAATGACACAATGAATCAAATTGAAAATCAAATTTCTTTTGATTTAATCTATTAAAATTAAATTGTGCATTTCATGAGAACAAAATGATTAACCCATTAATTTCTGGATTCACAATCACACAAAAATGAATGTGTGAATGTGTGTATATTTCACACAATGTGAATGTGTGTATATTTCATCACAGCAACTCATAATGTGACTCAGAAGTGTGCATGGTCCCCACATGTCCGTTTGCTCTCTCAACTAAATCTGGGCATGTGATGGAGGATGGTGTCCTAAGAGATTTCCTCCCAAATGTTGATCAGGGCATCGGACAACTCCTGGCCAGCCTGAGAGCTACTTGGCATGTCAATGGCGGATTACACTGATACATAATGTCCCAGTGGTTCTCAGTTGGATTCAGGTCATCAATGCCTCTGTCATCCAACAACTGCTTACATACTCTGGCCACATGAGGATGGACATTGTACTGCACTAGGAGGAACTCAGCGCCCACTAGACCAGTCAAACGTTTGCCAATGGCTCTGAGTGTTTCGTCCCAGCACCTAACAGCAGTCAGAGTACCATTGGCTGTCACATGCACGTTTGCGCGACCCTCCAAGGATATGCCTCCCTATCCCATCACTGACCTACCGCTAAACTGGTCATGCCAAATGATGTTGCAGGCAGCGTGACATTCACCATGGTGTTTCCGGACTTTTTCGCATCTGTCTCGTGTGCTCAGTGTGAACGTGCTCTCGTATGTGAGCAGAATGCATGGAGCTGAGCTGTGAGCACAGGTCACACTGAAGGACATCGGGGCTTCATGGAGCGCTTCATGGAACTCGTGATATCTGCTTCTGACAGTCTGATAAAAACATGCACACCACTAGCCTGCTGGAGGTCATTTTGTAGGGCTCAGGCAGTGTTCCTCCTGTTTCTCCTCACACAACGGAGCAGATACTGGCCCTGCTGCTGGGCTGATGCCCTTCAAGGGCTCTCTCTAGCTGTCCTCATGAGCCCAGCCCCTGCCCTGGTATCTCCAGACTGTACTGGGATACAGCAGACTTTGCGGTTGTACGTACGGATGTGACACCCTAGATGAGCTGGACTACCTGGGCAACCTGATTGGGCTGGAGGTACCATGTCATGCTAACAGCACTGAAAAGGACGCTAGAAAAACATGAACCTACAGTAGTACACAGTACACAGTTCTGCTACAATATGCAAATATGTCTGAATGATGAATCAAATTAATCTGAAGAAGATTCCAGGTGAATGACTGCGGTGTAATTACCGGTAGTAAGATTTGTAGAGAAATTTTAAATTGTAGTGAAGTACACAAATTTTCCAGAGAAACACGATGTTTTCAGACATCCTCTCTGAAAAAATGACGTTTTCTCTCTATGTGTTTATTGCACTTCTCCCATATTTTGCTCTAAATGTATTGAACTCAAAGTAAAGCTATTAAAGCTTGTTTATAACTCACAGGCTTGTTATGGCTGGAACCTGTTAAGCTTTTTTATGGTATGTGGGCTTGCTGGCTAGAGTCTGAATAAATCT